>NC_056700.1:24676378-24906378 GCF_018831695.1 Puntigrus tetrazona
ACCAGCCATCAAGGAAAGACTGTCAAGGATCATCAGGCCATCAAACAACTCGGAAAGAGTTCACCTAAGGACAAACACACAAAAGGGGGAGATAATTATTTCTTCATATGTAAAATACATATTTCAGGGCAAAGATAATGTTTCAGTGGGCAGTTTCGTCTTCAAAACGGTTATCCGGTTTTATCCGGTCCAAACATGCAGTCAAGATTTATAAAAAAAAAAAAAAGACTCAATAAACACCAAGGAAAGTGGCGGACAAAGCTTGGGGGTCTGTTAAAGTGCTGATGACACAGAGACGGGCAACTGGGTTGGGACAGGATTTAAAGCTGAGAGCGGCTGACCTGGAGCTCTCACCAGACAGACAGCAGGCAGGAACGAGAGGAGTTCGCTCAAGGAAGCCTTTATCAGAGCAGATCAGAGCGTGTGTCAATGAACTCCGACTGGACTGGTTCTTTGTGTAAATAAATCAATTTAACTGGTGTTAACACCCATCTTGGATCCTATCCCACTTCTAAATATGGGTGTGTATGTGCTTATGAGAGGCATATTTAGGGCTCAAACATTTGCAACTAAAAATAGATGCGTGTGAACTGTAAAATGTATTTAGGACCATGTGTGTGAATAAGAAGAGTCCCCACAGGTCCTGTTCTGTTTAATGAAATTTAAGGTCAGCAGCGATAAGTATGTTAAATCATATAACAAATGGCAGAACCCGAGTGTGTGACATGTTCCTGGATCTTTGAGCCACTGCGATTAGATCAGATTTGAAGATCCATTTTATAGTTTTTGTGAATTTTAGGTAAGGTTAGGTTTATAATGTTGTTTCAGGGTCAACAAAATAAGTTTTTAATTTGCAAACCTCACTTGATATCATATGAGGGCCTGTGTTTAAGCTCTCAGCCGACTCACCTGGAGAGTTTTGAGGTGAGGAGCCAGGAGAGCAAGCTGGGAGAGAAGTTGAACCCGGGGTGAAATGATGTGAGCGGAACGTAAGACATGATGTCCTCTTCAAACAAACTGAAAAGCAAAGCAAAACACGTTCTGAAATAAAAGCATGCTTGACAGTGTACATTTCACTCTGGTAAACATTTCCTGTGCGCAGCCAGTTCATAGGAAGTAGGGAGCTTTACCTTAATAGCATGACCAGGTCAGCATCACAACACAGCTTCTCCAGTCTCTGTGTGCCTTCAGTTCGGATGTGATGCACCTTTTCCCTTAAGACATAATAAATACACTCAAACAACGGAGAACTGTTTGGACGTACAAATGGTGTCTTTTGTTACAGTAACAGAGGAAAGTGTAGGGTCATACTTGAGCGAGTGATTCCTCGCCAGGCTCGGCTGCCGTTCCTGTAGCACCTCAAAGATGTTTGGTTGCCGTAAAAACGCTACAATCTTATCATTGTATGCTGGGAAACAAATGGAAAAGAATTCATCAACTCAACTGTACATACTGAGTTGGTTATGATCATAGCGATTGTGGTATTAATGATATTAGTCAGTTAAGAACCCTAAAGAAAACGCCAATGCAAATAATTTTTTAAATGAAGCCTTAAATGTATTGTCAAAACGACCATAGACTGATTCATTTCTGCAAATTAATTTTTGAAAATATAAAAAGTTTCAGCCACTCAAATCATCATGAAATCAAATTTCATCACTCAAATCTTTTCAAGTCTCTATATATTATTATTATATTGGTTAATATTGCTGTTTATAGCTATGCTATGTTATTAAATATTATAACAGTTGAAAATAACTGCATTCTATTTGCATATATTTGAAAATATAATTTATTCCAAATATCAAAGCTGAAGTAATTAGTGTCACACATTCCTTCAGAAATCATTCTAATATGTTTTTTTCTGCTCAAGAAACATTTAGTTTATATTTATATTGATGAATAAATAATCAAATACAACAGCATTTATTTCAATTTTAATTTTGTAACATACATTGCAATGCTCTTTTTAAAAAAATACTTTTTTTATTATTATTTTAACTATATATATATATATATATATATATATATATATATATATATATATATATATATATATATATATATAACCAACCAGTCCTGTTGGTGCATTTTAATTATAGTAAGTGGTTCATACCTAATGGCACTGGCTCCTGCTGGCTTTGGTTTCAGTATGGCTGCTACCAGGCTGTTTCCAGGCCTGGCTAACAAGGACACCCCTCTGGTGCGTGACACCTCAGATGCCTGGAAATAAATAAATCAATTATGTAACAGTAATCTCTGTATCATTTACACGAGGAGAAATCAGCACAGTTTGAAGTCCGAGGAGACAGATTGCCTGTAGACTGCGAGTGTGTCTGACCTCTCCTGCGCTGTAGCTGCGTAATCTCTGCAGGTGCTGGCGGTGCGTCAGGTGGTTGGGCAATCTGCCGTTTTGCAGGGGGATCCTGGGATCAATGAAGGTTGTGGCACGACTGTTGTGGTCTACAAAGAAAGACTGCAGAGAAAAGTGAAGGAGAGGCAGTTGAAATAATGGCTTGACGGACACTGTGGGGAGATGTTAGGAAGAGCGTGAGGAGAGGTACCTTCCCCTGCGGGTCTGTTTTGATCTCCCAGCCACGAGGCAGCTCCAACTGAGCATCAGCAAACCTGTTCAAGAAGGTCACCAGGTCACGGTTGTGCTGGTAACGCTCAAAGTTTCGGGCATCACGCCTGATCTTTAGGACCATGTGTTTCAGACACGAGCTGTTGGTGAACATACGATATGCCCCAAAAAAAAAAAAAAAGGAAGAAGAAAAGATAACGTTAACATGACAAGATAAGTTTTGTGTATGTATGATTTTATTTTTTTTCTAAATATTTTCTGCTCACCAAGGCTGCATTTATTTGATCAAAAATACAGTAAAAACAGCAATATTGTGAAATATTATTACCATTTAAAATAACTGTTTTCTATTTGAACATGTAACAAAATGTATGTTATTCCTGTGATGCAAAGCTGAAATTTTTTGCGTCATTACTCCAGTCTTCAGTGCCACATGATCCTTCAGAAATGATTTAAATGCTGATTTGGTGCCCAAAAACATTTTTATTATCAATGTTAAAAACTGTTTCTGTGGAAATCAAGCCTTTTTCCCTAAATTAGGAATGCCTTTACTGCCTTTATTTTGAGCAATTCAATGTGTTCTTCCTACATAAAAGTATTAATTTCCTTCCGCAATAAAAGTTTGAACGACAGTGCAGCTTAAATGGAATAATCTTCAGAGGGAGAATGAATGATTAAGACACAGTGAACTCACATAGTTTGCGTGGAGAACGGTGAAGAACTCTGGGTGAGTGATGAATTTGACGCGAGGACTCTGCAGCAGTAATGTGATCTTCTGACAGTGACCTGGAGAACATGGAGTGTCTCTCCTCAACTCTGAAAAGATAAAAACATCAATTAAAATGAATAAAAATGTTTACTGATCTGAACAGTCAACCTACCACACTGATAAGACAACGGGTTCTGTGTTTACTTCCTATTTTTCAATAATACCTATTTATATGAGACATTCCCACATAGACTTGGATGTTTATGAAATATGAATAGCAAACTATGTGACGGAAGCTTAGATATTACATCTAAATGATACTATTGTGACAATTAGTATTTCTGTGTATTTTTTTATTGTCAATCCTTATGTCAGCATGACCGAATCACGGCGAGCCTGCCATGAACAAATAGTGGCGTAGACGATCTTGTGTCGTTTGTATTTCAAAAGGCATGGTTTTAAAATTACTAATGACTTAAATTTTATTATGGAGTCAGTTTTCCAAAAGGAAAGCTATGAGATTGCTTTAGAAAACCTGATTTGCATCGAACCGCATATGCTACTTTTCAGTGTGTTTTACACTTGACAGCAATAAGTTATTATCTATATTTGTAACATGCAAATAAGCGGGTCCAGATGGAATCAGCGCACGGATTTAAACATGGCAAAACGTGTCAAAAATACTCTATTTGGCAACTGGCAATTATCAAATGGTTTAGAAAAGAAAATTCCGCACTGGAGATGCAAAGACACGAATCGTCTCCAGGTTTTGTGTGTCGTTATGTTTGATGAGTGTGAAGTCACCGGTTGTCTGTGGAGGCGAGTCTGTCTCGGTGCTGGCTGTTCTCTCGTTGCGTGGGCTGCCTGACTCCTCGTCTCTTCTCTCTGTGGCCATCGTCCTCTGGATGGTCTGGTATCTGATGGGAATCCGAGTATTGCTGTCATTAGTCAGTAATAGCAATACAGTACGACTCCCGCTATAAAAAACCTTTTACAAATGGTTCAGTAAAATGGTGTGGTTAGAGAATAATCTACATCAGTCATCTACTGCTTGTGGACTATTAAACAAACAGCATTTAATTGCACTCTAAATGGAAACACGATGAAGCACCTGTATTTTTGTCCTGTAGGTGGCAAAAGAGTGCACGAGAACACGCTTGCTTTCTAGAAAAATGCAGCTTTTGACCCAAAGAAGTGAATCATTTGAAAATGAATCACTGGCCTTTTTTTTGCATTCGTAGCATTTTTACAAAGGTTACTGTAGCTTTTACTGTTACATGCGCCTATTTGGTTAAACTACAGCAGTCGTACTTTGCTATATACAAAACGCTTGATTCTGTCAGTGATTTTACCAAAGCTTCAAAATTACAGTAACACATCATGCTTATCTCAAAGAATAAAAATATCTGTCAATGGCGTAGGAAAAATACAACTGTTTCTCCTTTGAAGTAAGTTTATTTTTGTTAACCCAGTGAAAGATATTTTCCATGTTTTAAAAAAAGCCTAAAATACCAGTAAACTGACTACCGTACATTTTGGTAAATCATGGTGAACTATTAATTAAAATGCTGCCCTTCAATCAATTTGGCATTCTCTGAAAGGTGAAATGCATCTAAAAAGTCATCCACAAAAACACCCGTGCCCACACTTTCTCACTATTGTTTCAGTTCACGTCTTCAGTAAATCCTGACAGTATTTGTTTTTTGTTGTTGTTGTTGTGGTTGCTTTGCAAACCATAAAAGGCTCTAATAAACCTGGAAAGAAATATGTGGGTCACTGTGCATCTGAAAAGTTTCTTGACTTTAAAATGCTTATATATTTGTACTGTAAAACAACACTATAATAATTCTAAGCAAAAAAATGACCAAATCATTACTTTTGTAAAACAATGGAAAACAGTTCAGTGATTAAAGACACAGATGTTCAATGAATACATATTTTAAAACAAATAAAACCATTAAGTAATATAGTTCACTACAATATAGTTAAACAAGTAGGTGCATTGGCAACACTGCAATGCGGCTCATCCAATCAGATCTGAGAGGCAGAACTAAACAAAGTAAACATATAGAGTCTTCACAGGATGCACTATGACAGTATGTATCTGTATCATAAATGTTACGTATATACGTATATTACGTATATATAAAAAGTTTAAAAATGATGGTGTCCTCACAAAACTGTTGTTAGTATAAACAGTGTTGTTTACCTCCTGTTGAGCTGCTCCATCTGTTGGACGGAACCAGACCTGCGAAGGCCATCCGGCGTGGCAGCGGACGTTGGCCGTTGCCAAGTGGTGGTCCGGTTAATGTGATCCACATAAAACACACGGCCGTGACTGTCAATACGGGCCTCCCAGTCTGAGCGTGCCAAACAAAACAAACACACACCCAAGCCCAAGTCAATATTCTGGTCTGCCAGGCAAAAATATTTCAAACAAGTCTGATAGATTAAAAAATTATAGTGGATATTTCTAATTAGGTAATTGTTTATATTTATATTATATATATATATATATATATATATATATATATATATATATATATATATATATATATATATATATATATATATATATATATATATATATATATATATACACACACATATATATATATATATATATATATATATATATATACACATATACACATATATATATATAAAAACCCTTAATGCAGCTGTTGCTATTATGGGAATGCCACAAAGATCCCCTCAGTGTAGGATGCTACAGATTTGACTCATATTAACAGTAGCGTGACGAAGTGACAGACGGTTTTGAGTGGGTCTAGGAATAACATTAATCAACAATCAGTCTCACGGTGAGGCTTAGTGAGAGAGACACTGGAGATGTTCATGCGTAATATGAAAGTTGTTTGCGTGTAAGTAGTTGTAGTTTGACTCTACATAGCTTTGAAATGCAATGAAAAATATGAGGGCAGGCACACCAAGAGAAAGTGATACATTTGTATGTCTTTTAGCAATTTCGATTTGCTGCAATATTTTGCAACTTCAGTCATCAAAGGACTGTGCTGCATACGTGCATGTACTGTACAGCAGGACTTACTCGGTGGCAGCGGCTCGTCTATGGTGGGATAGTGATGCGGGTCGGGCCGCAGGGCAGGCAGCTGACTCACTGCAGGATGGTTACAAGGCAAAGGACATTCTCCTAAACACACCACAAACACAAACCAAGCCATTCTTCATAGATACTGTTCTATCACAAGCTCACAAAAGGGAAATCCAGACCTTTTTCAAATAAAAAGCAGGATCTACACATTCTACCATTAGTAGTCTACTTACTTCTGCTGCTTGGTCCAGCTACCGGTGATTCTCCATTACCCATAATGCCATGCGGGCTCTGGACGTGAGTGTCCGGTGCCTCCTCCCACTGACAGCTCCCGTCCCCTGGCTCCCGGCTCTTAGCGCCCTGTTCTGTCTCCGCTTCCAATTCCAGAATGCCATTCACTCTGTCCATCTCATCCTCATCATCCTGTGAGGAAAACACAGTGCTCTCTGACCGACGTGCACTGTCTAGAGACGGCGCCCGCACGGGGCCCGAGGCCCTCTGTGTCATGTGACTGCAGCACGGCACCGGGCTCAAATCGCACTCGCTTTCTCCCGGTGACCTTTGACCTGCGGTTTGTCCCTCAGCCCCGAGCGGCTGTCCATCTCCATCGAGCATCTGGATGAGGTCGGAGAGGCGCTCGTGCGAGCGGCTGCGAGGCAGAGTCCTGCGAGGGCCGTTGGGTGTTAAAGCGTGAGGTTCAAGGGTCGCGCCCTCCTCCTCGTCTTCCTCTTGCTCTTCTACTCCCTGTGGCCGGTCGGGTTCGGGTCCAGCCCCGTCTCCTGGTTGAGGCTGGGTGGACGGGAGGCTGTGCAGCAGGTGGTGGATTCGGATGTAATGGGAGCGTGGCGTCTCTGGTTCACCGCAGGCCGGAGCGATGACCGTCTCCAGCTCAGACACCGGTAGAGAACAAGGCCGCGGTTTCCTTCTCGGGGTGGTTCTGATCCTCAGCGAGCAGCCTTCTTCTAGATCCACATCTGGCTCATCTGAAACCGGTTGCTGTTCTAACATGGCCTCCTCTTCAGATCCTGCAAGATCTCCTGAAGATTCTGCAGGCCCTTCGGCAAAGGCACTATCATTTTCTGCCTCTTCTTGGGGCATCCCTTCTGCTTGAACGTTAGTCTCTTCTTGTTCCAATTGTTCTCTGCTCTCGACTGCTGTTTCCTCCTGCAGCTCTGGATGTGTCTGATGCTCTTCCTCTAAAGGCTCTTCATCTACAGCTTCTGCTTCAGCTGAATCAACATCCATGGGCGTCTCTACAGAAGCCGTTTCTTCATCTAAGGGCAACTCTGGTGCCCCGAGGTCCAAACTCATGGTGTCTTCTGCTTGAGGCTGGACTTGAGCTTCTGCTGGTGCCACTGGTTGCTCTGTACTTAAAGACATGTCCTCATCATCTGTGGAGAGGACAGAAACCTGTGATCTAATGTATACACAAACATACTAGTTTGTAAGTATTCACAATCTACTGTGTTATCAAGAGTGGCCTGATTAGATTAGTGTTAATAATAATAATAATAATATGATGGTTTGTTATATGAATTACATCAATAGTCAAAAGTTTAAGGTGAGTAATTAATATCGTTATTCAGAAATTATGCATTGAACGGTAAATATTTAAATACATTAAATAGAAAACAGTTATTTAAATTGTAATAATATTTCACAATATTACTATTCTCTATATTTTTGCTCAGATAAATGAAGTTTTGATGAGCTTAAGAGACTTAGAAAACATTTAGAAATAATACAAACCACATTTTTGAACGGTAGTGTATTTTTATAAATCATTGGAGGATGGGCTCTCAGTAAAAGGTAGATTAAAGATCAGTATTCACCTGGATGGATGGAGGATGTAATCTCAAACCTGAACTGCAGCTGGCCACTGACATGCTCTGTTGGTAGCCTCCGACCCAGAGTATAGCTGACTACTCGATCACTGCGACAAAAAAAACACAAACAAACACCTCAAAATTAGCATTTCAATTAGCATAACAAATCAAGCCCATGTTTCAAAATGTTAAAAAAAGCCTATTTTTCACAATAAGTTATTTGCGAGTTTCTTCATTTTTTTGAGCACATACCCGATCGCATGTTTCTCCAGTAATCTTTGCACTGGCATGGACAGCTTGCCCAAGAAACGCTTTATGATGGGTCGGCTTTTGGCAAACTTGTCCTTCACCTCGATCTCCAACACATCCGTGGGCAGAGACACAAAGTTAAAGCGCTACGGGCAGGAAAAACAAAGACACAGCAATCATTACAAACAAACCTTGTAACCTAAATTGAAACAAATCATGTCGGTATCAAGCAAACGTGCATTTTAAAAATAGAATGTGAATGCATTGTGAGAAGTCCTTCTTCATCACAGCTGTTGCTGGTGTTATTTATGCAAGAAAAGGCAAGAACTAAAACAAACAGATAAAATGGCCATAATTTAATTTTAATAAAATAGTTAAGGACTGAAAGTTAGCAATTATGATCACCTATAAGTCATGTAGCAGTAACCAAAAAGTATGCCTTGAAATAATGATAGTAAGGAAATGCCTTCTATCATTCATTCTCCACGTCTTGACCTATTTTAATCCACTCCTGTAAGGAGATCTCCTCTACTCTTCACTAATCTAATAAAAGCACTTAGCGGAAGAGAACGTCAGCCAGAAACAGCCACTCTACAACATGAAAACAATCCCATCAAATCCAGGTGATCTCATCTGCACAAATAAAGACGTACTGATGGGAATCACAAAGAATTTGACATTTCTGATTATGAATCCATTTAATGATTGTGGCTATTTTAAGGATTAAGTCTTTTTGAGAAAGCACCAAATAATTCATATTAACTGCAAAAAAAAATAGGTCAGAAAGGATTTTTTCTGAAATAAATGCAAGAAAGATGTAGTAAAATGACCAAAAGTGACAGTAAAGACATTTATTATGTTTTAAAGTATCCTAAAAAAAAATGTGTTTTCCACAAACAATATGTAGCAATATTTATCAGCATTGATAATATAAGGATAATGTTTCTTGAGCAGCAAATCAGCATATTACAATGATTTCTGAGGGATTGTGTACCACTGAAAATTGGAGTAATGATGCAAAAAATTCTGCTTTGACCACATGACTAAATTACATAATAATAATAATAATAATAATAATAATAATATATTTAAAGATTATTTTTTTAATTGTAATATTTCACAATATTGCAGTTTTTACTGTTTTTTACTGTAACAAATCAATACAAGTCCTGGTGAGCAGAAAATTACATTAAAATATCTAATATAATGTATACTGTTTATGTATAGTATTATTAGTTGTTTTAGACCAATGATTTTGTTTGTGACTCAAGTCATACGCTTCCTTGGTTTTTCATGAATAGTATTGTTTCTCAATTCCAAGCCCTATGGACATGACATGCTGTGTAATGAAAACAGAAAAAGATCCAAACTAAATCCCATCCATCAGTCAACAAGACAGTGAGCTCTATTTGTGATTGTGCAGTGACGCATCGAGTATATTTGGATTTACATGGCGAACCCCATGTGGACTCTGTACAAAGCACAGAAGGGCAGCGTTGGGTTAAACGTCTGTGAATAAATAACTCTGGAACCAGATATTGTTTTGTAAGGGTTTTTATATGAGCATGTTTAATCTATTGTGTGTGCTTCCCATACCTCCCTCTGCCAAACGGGATTAATGGTATTGCAGACGATGCCTGATCTCTTCTCCTGGCCGTGGTGAGGCAGGGCAGGAAAGATGCTGTGCTTGCCGGGGTGGATGGCGATCTTCAGGTAAGGGTCGGGGTTAAAGAACATGCCTTTCTTTAGCCCAGTGGCCTGGAAATCTGCCCACATCATTAAAAAAATATAAGAGAGATGAATGAGAACAAAATACAACTGAATTAAAAAACAAACTGGCACAGAAAGACGCATATCAGCGTATAAAATAAGACAAGCAAGCAGAATACAGTACAACAGAACAAAATATAAGAGAAAAAACTGCTAATGAAGAGAACTAAACAGAAAAATAATATTCAAGTCATTAAAACAGGACAAAATAGAACAGAATCAGGTAAAATAAAATGGAATTAAACCACAGAAGACAGCAAAACAAACCTGAATGGAACCAAATAAACAAAACAAAACAGTATAGACAAACTAAACAGAAATGTTTGTAAAGATAAACTTTAGGTTGGCTTGGTTTAAAGCAGTTGTTAAAGCACGTCGCTAGCATATTTTTAACATGATTAGCAAGTGACTAGCATGTTGCTAGCAAGATTAGTAAGTGGTTAGCATGACTAGCAAGTGACTAGTGTGTCGTTAGCATAATTAGCATGTCGCTAGCATAATTAGCAAGTTACTAGCATGCCCTACTAGATTAAAACTACAAAATAGCAGTAAAAAAACAAACAAAACAAAGAACATATCAAAAACAGAAAAACAGAACAGATCATACAAAAATAGAACAAAATAAAACAAAACTGAACATTCCAAAATAAACAGAATAGAAAAACAAACAAAACAAAGTAAACAGCACAGAATGGACAAGAACAAGAAATAAACCATAGCGCATTATAAACAAGAAAACAGAAAACAGCAGAAAATAAAATAAAACATAGCATAATATAACAATAAAAAAACAACAAAATAGAAAATAAAAACAGAATATCATAAAATAGAACATTTCATTATAATGTAATGACCAACATCAAATTTGCATCCTAAAAATGTCTAAATTGCTCTCCAAAGATGAACACCATTAGCCAAAAAGCACCTTGCGGAAGAAACAAGTAATTGGGGTAATATGTTCCTATAGTTGTTTACAGGAGACTGAAAGCGGTGGATCAATCACGAAATCCTCTAGAGACGCTAAATATAGAAGCCTCATTAATATTGATAAAGCCTAATGATCGACTGTCTGGTCATGCCAGTTTTCACACAACACAAACCTGAGAGAGAGAAGCTGATGAGTCTTCTGCTGCCTTGACTCTGGGGTAAGTCATCTGTGGCCACCGGCTTAAACACCTGATGGCAGAAAGCTCAGTGTAAAATACCTTACATTTCACTGGAACCAGTAAACACCTTTCACATTACATCAGCAGCAATGCCTGATCAAAAACTACAACATATACAACACTGGCAACATATATCACCAAAAATATATTCAATATTTCAATTTTGTGCCCCACTGAACACTGAACAAAATGTGTCACAGCAACTAAGATTTCCTTTAAAGTCAGACTTAAGAATTTTTTTCACTGTAATTAAAGCTTTGCATCTCAATGCAATGATGAATGCATTGCTGACACTGGGTTGGACAAAACAAGATTCAAGTTATTTTGAAAAATCAAACATAGCACGTTTAATGAAGCTGAATGATGGTCATAAGTGTAGAGAAAAATAAATTGCTGTAGAGTTTGTAAAAATGTCTCCTTTTCACGTGTGGAAATAAAATATTTAACGTTCACCCACATAGGAAAATGATGTCATTATTTGCTCCCCCTCACGTTGTTCCAAACTTATCAGACATTGATTAACTTTGAAACGCAAATGAAGATATTTTTAATGAAACCTGAGAGATTTCTGTCTCTCCACTGAAAGTCAAGGTAACCACAACTTTGAAGATCCAAAAACGTCATGCAGGTATCGTAAAATGAATCTATAGGAATCAAGTGATTTGTGAAGATTGCCTCAAATGATGAACACACTTCATATATGCTTTTGTTTGCATCTAAACAATTAGGTTTTAGAGATGTGAGATGTTTAGAGATGCTTTAGTGTGTGTTGCTTATCATATGCGATGTGTGTTTATAAGTGAATACCAGCCCAAATTAAATCTGCTATTTGTATAAAGCCATCATGTTTCATTACAAGACTCGATAAAGCCACTCAATTAATTCACAAGGGATTATTTTACGACATTTTCATGACCTTTGTGCATCTTTTAAGTTTTGGTTACCTGTACTTTCAATGGCAAGGAAATGTTTCATTAAAAAATATCTTAATCTGGGGTTTGAAGGTTAACCAAAGCCTTAAGCGTTTGAAATGACATGAACAAGAAGTTTCATTTTTTGGTCATTTTAGGCTAAGGTCACCATAAAGGCCTGCGTCTTGGAATTGGTACACTTTAGCTTTAAGAAACAAAAAGAGAGTTTGGCTGACTCTGTGGCTATGGAGGTAGGCCCGCATTAAGCCACCAAATGATGACCTGAGATTATCTGCAGCATTAATCCTCTGAGAAACAGATGGCAAAGGCTATTCTGCTCTTGAAAAACTCTTGATAAGGCGTGATGAAAGAAAAAACTGCAGCATTCACCACACATCTGCAACACAATGCAGCAGCACGGTGCATATACGTCTGTTCCTCATCGTTGCTCATCTGAAGACATGACGTCTGGAGATTTAAACCATGACTCAAAATAAAAGATACAGACGTCTGTTCTTTCTTTCGCTCACCGGTGCGGAGGGGTTCTTCACCGTCACACATGGCGTTGTGGCCCGCAGGGCTCCGCTCACTCCGTGATAATATTTAAAACTGATCTTAGTCTCCACTGAAAAAGAGCACAGAAAAAGGTCACAGGGAGAAACTTCTTGCAGATTTTACATATTCAAAATTGTTCTTCTTCCAGATGCACATAGCTCATCTAATCACGTGGGGCTGTTAAAATACCATCTAGAAGACGAACATTTCCACCCTTTAAATAGCAAATTCTGTCATCGACTAAAAATACCAGGTAGCCATGTCTGTTTATCACTTGTACTTCATTTCAGGACCCTTCCATCAGTTTTCACCAGGCTGGAAGGATGTGTCTAGAAACGATTGTGACTGGTTGGTTCCGTTTATTGTAAAAATAGTTGAATGTGGTAATTGACTAATTATATTTGGAAAAGTGGCCCCTGACTACGTTCCATCTCAACTTCCTCTTTATGGGCAGAGAAAAAAATACTGTGACAGAAGAAATCTTGCTTGCGGTTTGAGAAATAATGGCTTGAAACACCATAACCATCTTCAAATACATCAAATTTAACCTTCAGTTATGTTTTTGAGAGGGTCCCGATGTCCATAATGTGCTAATTGATGATGCAATTGAGTTTTGGATTAAGCGGGGCTGTACAATGAACAAAATTCAAATGCAATATGGACTAGTGTCTTTTGATTATTAAACTGCAAAAAGACTGCTATGGCACGCACCAATCTCATGCTAATCTCGAGTACCTATAGATTAGTATTACATCCTTCACATCATTACTTTTGCATTTAGTTATTTCTATGTTTACGTGCTTTTAAAATTACACTGTAGGGAGCTTATTCAAATCGAAACCAGGAATATTCAAATGCCGAAGTGAGTTTGAAAGAGGTGGCCTTTGTCCACAGGCCCAGGCCAACAGCCCACAGCCCTTGGGATGTCGTTTCCTCTCTAGTATCCGAAAACAGCGAAGGTGCCAAAAATAAAAGAAAAACACAGCAGCACATGAGCCATATGGACTTTGCGCTTTCTGGGCTGTCAAGGCGAAGACAAGCGCAGCCTGATATAACCCTCAGCTTTATATTAATACAAGCACAAAGGAATCTTCATGAGAAACAAGAAGTGTTTTCGCGTGCTAGCAGAATTCGCACCTGGGTGAATTTCCCTTCACACCTCTTATCTAAAACATCAAACAAATATTTAGCGTGGAAGTGGTTTGCTTTGAGGTGCTACCTTCGCAGCCATGCAGAGTCACAAACAAGCAGCTCTAATGGCATCCTGTGTGTGGGAAATGAGCGGCTGTAACGCTGTATTGCTTAACAAGGATGCTTTATAAAACACACACATACGTTCCACGAAGTAGGAGCTGGCCTCGATCTTCCAGACGATCTGACCTTTGTGGGAGCCATTCACACCTCTGTTCTTGTAGTCCAGAAAGTTCTCTGACAGAACCTCATCTAAGGGAAACAAAAGAGAAATTTTATTGTAATTTTTTTCTAGTATACAGTAGTATACATTCATGATCGTTTTAAAACACTTTCAAGCTTTTCACTCTTTAAAAAGACGCAAACTCTTTAAAGAACATTTGACGGCCTTTACAGGCCAACCTTTATGAGACCAGACACACGTGACACATCTATATCGCTACAAATGCAACCCACACTGCTGTCTACAGAAGAAGTGCGTGGTCTTCAGCTGACAAACAACCTGGTACTATTTTTCTGTGCTGCAGAATTACTCCTCCCACTTTATTTGAAATACAATGACATTATACATCATGCAAATGTCATGTTTTACGTTGAAATAAAATATGATTCTAACAATAATTTCATTTGTTAAGTTATTTAAACTACCAGTCAAAATGACGATTTTTAAAAATGTTTTTAAAAGTCTTCTGTTATGTTTCCCATGGAAAAGCGGGGCTGCCTTTATTTGATTAAATGAGTAAAAACTTTAATTTTGTGAAATATTAACAAATACAATACACATTTTAAAGTGTAATTTATTAAAGCTGAATTTTCAGCATCATTATTCTAGTCTTCAGTATCACATGATCCTTCAGAAGTCATTCTAATATGCTGAACAAATTACTTTGTGCACTTTGTAGTGTATGTTATACTAAACATCAAAATTAGTATGCATGGTTTTTAAGTGTATTTCCACCTCATGGTGAAAAATAATATAGTTAATAGCAAGATGAATGTTTAACTTAAGAAAACAGTGTCACTATGAGATAATGTTGCTATTGCAAGAAAAAGACTGCAGTTATAAGGAAAGGATGACAGTCACTATGTGTTACAATGTAGCCATTTTAAGACACCAAGTAGCAAATTCTGAGAAACAGAGTTGCAATTCAGAGAAATAAAGTTGCAATTACATGAAGTTGCAATGCCAGTTTTTACTCTACTGAGGTGGAAACGGGCTTAAAATATCTTGTTTTGTTTCTAATTACATGAGCATGCAGTAGAAAACCATCTATTGAAAGAAAAAAAACCCACAGAAACCAATAATGTAACATCAAGAATGCATAGCCAACATAAATCACTGTTAAAGAAAAATTGGGGTTAATGAGAATATATTTAAAAAAAATACATTTAATACTACTTTTAAATTAAAAATGAACAGAAATCATAACCTTGCCTTTCTTTAGTGCGATTCACAACGGTTTGCTAAAAATAATGTTTTTTTAATTTAAGTGGTATTTCAAACCTAAGTGGTATTTAATGGTTTTCACAGGAAATTCATGCATATCGCTGCATTATTATATCAGGTCTGTAAGATGTTGCCTCATGTGAGGATCCTGCGGGTGGAAGATCGTTTATAGCCTTTTTCTCAACAGCTCGTATAATTTAGTTTATTTTATACTATCGGGGGAACAGAATGCTTGAATCTCATTGGCTGATGAACGTTCTAAGGTGTGCAATTATTTTCAGGGAATCGCAAAACAAATGTAGTCAGCTCTTCGCATTACAGTTCCATATGACTTCGCCAAATGGTTTCTATTATTTACTGACAGCCATTGATATATATATATACATGTTTATGCTTACAACAGCAAAATAACCTAAACTCATAATGACACGCTGGCCAATCAAATAAATATAGTAATCAATATGATAAAAGCTACAGCTCATTTCCATGTTTTGCTACAAAATTATGTTTTATTATGTACAGAGAGCACATACTCTATCTCTCTCGCTCTCTCTCTTCCTCAGAGACACACACACATTAATATGCACGCTAATGTGACTTTAACATCAACTTAACTTGGCGCTGTTGATGAAGAAAATGTACTTAAAAGTTTCACTATTAGCCTCGGAGGTAATTCGCACATGCTCTCTCTCTCTCTCTCTCTTTCTCTCTCTCTCTCTCTCTCTCTCTCTCTCTCTCTCTCTCTCTCTCACACACACACACACACACACACACAAAACTTAATTATTATCAAAGGCTCAAGCTTCTGTTATTAGGTCTAAAATTATGTTTTGGAATGAACAAAGGTGGATGCGATGTGGAAGAATTACCACCTCAGGTGCATTATTTTTCTAATAGTATTCTAATATCAGCCCATAGTCAATTATTGCTTAATTAGTTTATTATATTATTAATTATATTCCAGTTTAAAATGTGTTTCTGATTACAGACAGCCTGGGATTACACAAGATTTGTATTTTAAAAGAAAACCAGTCCGAAGTAGCATAATTTGCTTTTTGGGTTAACATAATTTTTTAATATGAAATTTGAACGGCATGACATTAGATTAGACCATACATAAACTGAACTCTAATACACCCTATACTCACAGTCAAGCAATGCTGATGTTGTTAACATTATTGATTTGAGAATAAAGTATAACAATAATAATAATTTGCATTATTATTTTTGATGCGATATGGGGTAACCATTGTTTAGATTAAATCACCATTGTTAGTAGGATTTATTGTAATGCTTTTTTCCTCAATTAGTCTGAATAAACGTGGCGGATTTGTTACTTACTTGTGCAAATGGCAAAATATGGTGAAAATTCTTATTTGGGTCATATATTCCAAGACGTAGGCTAGAATCTGCACTTACTAAAGTCAGTAAACAAGCCGTGCCAGGAAGATAATTCTTCAAACAGAGATGGCAACAAAAAGGCCAATCTTACAGCTTTAACAGATTTTACTGACCCCAAACTCAAGAATCAGAAAACGCAACCAACCAGTAACACGCTCACCAATGAGGTACATGCCGATCCAGTCGCCGGCGTCCACTTCCTCCTTGATGTCCCAGCTGAGGGTGATGTCCTGCGTCTGGCCGATGGTGTAGCTGGAGGTGCTGACGGTGAGGGTGGAGCGGCAGTGGGAGGTCACAAGGTCGGTGTCGCTGGTGGAGCGCAGCACAGCCGCCGCCAGCTCCTCCGGTATGCCGTTCTGGAAGTCCACATTGGGAAACTGCTCGGGGTTGAAACTGTGCCGAATCGGGTCCTTACACCGCCGCCTGCCCTGAGATGCGCGAGATGGAGAGGCCATAGCTGCAAGCCCGAGAAACCTGTTCTGGTACAAGTTCTGAGAGAAAAAAAACAAGAGGGAAGAGTAAAACATGATGCAAATGCTCTTTTGGAGCATATGGTGCGCACATCCAACCATCGAAAGAACAATCACGTCCTCGGGGGGGTTCAGATGCTGCAGTAAATGCAGGTTTTTCATAGTCAGATCAGAAATGACAAAGCTGCTGGGAGCGAGGCAGGCAGGGACACGTCTGAGGAGCGAAAACAGCACATGAGACGATAAATGCCACCAACAGGGGGTTGAAAGGATTGTTCTATATCGCAAGACATGACTTCTTCTTTAGCTGTATTGAACGATGCTAGAAAATGGATGCATGCTGAATAAGCAACGTATACAGATATTAACGATACCAAACGTTGATAGTCAAGACGATATTTGGCTCATTCTCCTATTCATGTGAAAATTTTTTATTATTATTATTATTAGGCGGCCTATTATTATCAAATTGCCCCATTATTTCACCTCAGTCCCGCACATATACGCAAATGAGGCTTCTTTAAAATAACTGCTCTCTATTTTGTTAAATGAGTCTTTGCAGAATAAAAGCATTCAGTTGTTAAAAATAAACACGCTTTTCCCAAAATATGATACGATATTGCGCATGATATCGACTGAAGACTGAATTCTAAGACTGAGAATATTTAGGAAAAACAACAGTGTACTAACTTTGTCACATGACCTCACTCCATGCCATGTTTAATTCAGACCGTGAGTGATGTCCTGTTTTCAGTCGATTAAATATGAATGTAATGTAAATCCCAGAAATAAACAGGGTTATTTAATTCCCTTTGAAATGGCTAAACAAATGATTTGCAGGCATTACGTTTCCCCCACTTCTTCTCCCTCCGTCTCTGTTCACACACTAACACGCATTTTCTAAAGACAGCATTTCCTGCTCTGAAAGAGCAAGAGGCAATCAAGCAGCAAAAAAACAGACGCCACGGTAGCCTCGTAGATGCATGTGCAGAATAAACCACAGGCCAGGACATATTCGTCTCTGTGGGATGCCAAAATCTGTGTTGAAATCAAACTGGGTCGTGTGGTTTGCTGTGCAGCAGAGATAGGTCACGATCATCCAACAACTTCTTAATCAATTAGAGGTAAACCAAAGAGTTTATCAAGATTTTCCTTCTTGCTGTAGCAGTATTGTTTTAGTTCAAACAGCACAGCAAGGCAACACCAAGGTCATGAGGCCAATTCCAGTTTCTTTTGGTGTCCTGCCAAAGGCATAAATGTAAATGTTAAAAGGGATAAATTCAGAGACGCGATCCCAAACATGAAGGCTGAATGTACAATGTAGGCATGCTTAAATGTGTTTGCTATGAATTCAACCATTTTAGATAATTATGATCATTTTTGTTCGATGCACAAATGCAGATGCAGGGTCAAAAATCAACAAATGGCCAAACGACCAAAAACCAAAAAGCTTTTGTGAGTTTGTTTTGTTTGTGATTTAATATTACGCCTACCATGATGCAAATAAGGTAAAATAATAATAATTTTTTTTTTTTTTTTTTACAAAGTTAATATAAAATGATAAAATCCATCTTTGGCTGTATAATAACTTAATAACTGGTCTAACTGCAACACAATGCATGCGTCAGGTTTCTTGCATCTTTTAATGGATTTTAGGAAAAAAACAAACATTTAGTTTTTCCATTTGACACAAAAGAATATTGTAATAGAGGCCTTGATATTCTTAATTTTGACATTAATATTATTTTTTACATATGTAGGCATAAAAATATAAGCTTAAACTATAAAAAAAAGTGCCTAACATATAAGAAGATCTACTTGCTTTGTAATAATCAGTCGACCCCTACACTACATGGCTATCAGATATTGAAATCACTATTTAAATATAATAAAAACTATTTCTATATTAAATAACTTCAATATCATTTAACATAAAATGACTGAAAAATTGGGGGTTGGTTTTTAAACTGATAAATTTTAAAATACAGTGAAAATTTTAAGCATTAGTCAACTAATCCCATTATTTATTTAGCCTTTAATTGCCTATGAAGCCTAATAAGTGCTCAAGCACCACATCACCCCGGCAGAAGATATGATTATGAATGTGTCGGTGAAAAACAGTAAGAGGGCTGCATTAACCATTTAGTAATTCACTGATGAACAAGTGCTTTCTTTGTTTCGGTTTAAGAGATGAACTCGGTGACACTGACTCATCATCCCCGCATTATGTGTGCCTGTTTCACATACTCTGGTTTAACTAATCTGAAAATATGTGTGTGGTAAATATAAGTGGTTTATTTGAAAGTATACATTACACCAGACCTGGGCAAACTACAGGCCACATCCGACCCTTTGTACGTTGGTTTCCGGCCCGCGCGAGGTCAAATGTAATTACCATAAATTAAACCATTTTTTTTAAACTTTTATTTTGAAAAGCGTTACGTCACTAATTAAACGAACGTATGCACGTAAGTGGGTGACGGTTAACAACTACAAATGATACAAGACCGTTAACCCTCAAGGTATCGGCTCACGCTAAGAAAATAAAAGTTGATAAAGAATGCCGGATTTTTAACAAAAACTGGACTGTCAAATATTTCTGTACAGAGGTTAAAGGTAAAGCAGTGTGCTTAATCTGTGGTACATAGATTGCTGCGTTTAAAGAGTATAATTTGAATCGCAATTACACGACCAAACATGAAGATGAATTCAAAAATCTGTCCGATGAAGAGCGTGCAAGGGAGCCTGATGCATTGCTTGCTCCCGCTGATGATTACACTCTCTATAGATATATATTTTAACGTCTGTAATGCAGAGATATATACACCGTTTCATGTTCACAGTCAGAGACGACAGAAAGTGCATCCTGTTTGCTTTCATTGTGCACACAAATAAAAGAGTCTTTACAGATTTAAAATGTTTTGTACTACAAAAATGGTATTTTAGAAGGTAGTGAGCCATGTAAAGATGCTAATACTTACATATTTTAGATCATAAGCCATGTTTAGACCAGCCGTCAACGATCAGAGGGACACTAAAGTGGATTGTTTGTTCAAAATTAAGACAAAGACTAAAATAAAAAGTTTCTAACTTGTAAATTATGAAATCTATCTTTGGCAAAAAATACATGTGCGGTGATTAAATACCATATAGCCGAGTAACCTGATAACTTGGTATAAACGCAACATAATACATGGTGTGTCAGGTTTCCATGGAATTTTTTGAGCGCTGATGAAGTCATCATGACCTGCGTTGTTCGTCACAAAGCAGAGAAAACAAATAAGATGTATCAGTTGCTATATTACAACCCTGGTGAGAAGTTACCAAACCCTTCTGAATCACAGCATAAGCCGAGGCCTCACCTCCTCCTCTTCACTATCCCAGTTTGCATGAAACCTCTAGTGCAACGAAACTCACACAACATGCACTTGTAAAACTGCACCGAGCAAAAGATGTACTGTAGACAAGAGCAGTCCCAGCACTCAAAAACATCCACAAAAGACATGCACCAAATCCAATTTCACACACAATCATCAGCGGTTCCTGCTTCCTCGATTCGACTGGCCAATCTGGCAAACTTACAGCACAGATCATGCTGAAAAGAGAGTATATCTCAGACCAGGAAAATGAAAATATATACAGTATATACATACACACACATATACATATATATATACACATTACATATATATATATATATATATATATATATATATATATATATATATATATATATATATATATATATATATATATATATATATATATACACACACATATATATATATATATACACATATATACATATATACATATATATATATATATATATATATACATATATATATATATATATATATATATATATATATACACATATATACATATATATATATATATATATATATACATATATACACATATATATATATATACATATATACATATATATATATATACATATATATATATATACACATATATACACATATATATATATATATATATATACACATATATACACATATATATATATATATATATATATATATATATATATATACATATATATATATATATATATATATACATATATACACATATATATATATATATATATATACACATATATACACATATATATATATATATATATATATACACATATATATATATATATATATATATATATATATATATATATATATATATACATATATATATATATATATATATATATATATATACATACATATATATATATATATATATATATATTGTTTCAAGACATATGATATATGTATATATATATATATCCATATATATTTCCATACTTTCTGTTCCTATATATGATATATCTATATATCACTGATATACAGGTAAAGATTTCTGTGCATATAGTTGACATCCTTAATATAAATAACATTTGTATAATACAAAATTGTCAAACATTTATATTTGATATATAAAAACAAGGAAGCACATTTTGGAGGAAATATTCAAAAGTTATGGTCAGCAATCTCATTTTTAACAAAGCTGCAAATACTTGACTCAGCAGCAAATAGTCCTGGCAATAGATTGTGTGATTTCACAAGAATCAGTTCTTAAGATCGAATGAATTCTTTTGGGGAATCCATAGACCAGAAGTAACTGATTCTGACTCTAAAAATCAGTCACAAAACACTCCAAACTTTCCATCCTAAATAATGTGCTTAGAACATTTGTGGTTCTGTAATCGTCAATACATTCGAAATGAACAACAAATACCATGAAAAATTTGTGACTCAAGATGCAAAAATACAATATTACTGCATATTAGTACTGATTTATTTTTGATAAATGGACACTTCAATGTTCAAAATATCTTGTTCCATGCGATAAAGGGGTCAATAAGGTTATCTGGTACTATATATAATCCACCAGTAGCCTGCGCTGCTAAAAAGAAAGAAAAACCTGCAGGCGAGAGAATTCATTGATGGTAGTGTCAGAAGAAGTCAACACCTGATGATTACTGGCATGCAAGCAAGTGTTGTACTATAAAAGACAGGTAATACTTCTGAACAAATGGCTCCACATACAATATAAAACCTGTAAGCAATACAGTAGAAGGATTTCTGAAAATCATGCTAATATAATACTTAGCTATTTCAAGAGCATGCTTTGCAAAACTGGCAAATCAGTAATATCAGCATAAAATGAAAGGCTGGTTAAAATGAGCAAGTGTTACACTGTATTTGTCAAATTAATCACTGGGGAAAAAAACTTTACAATACAAGTTATGATGTCAGCTTAAATAGGGCTTTCTTTTGCGAACATCCACATAATACTTAATTTAAATCAAAAGACAGTTAAACTTCTTTTACTGGATTCAGTATTTCTTATTGTGTCCAAGACACTGATCGTCTCATTTCTTTGGAGCCAACTTTAAAACGAGAGAGAACCATTTCAAGCACAACTCAGGGGCAAACACCATTAAATCTGTAAATAGGACACTACTGCACAGACATCATCAATGGCTGGAACTGGAATATTATATTAATTTAGTACTTTTATGTTCTTCAGGGAACATATAAACCCTGATGTAAGTTGAAAAACAGGTCATCTCTGACAGTTGTAAATTGAACACAAGAACTTCACTAAATGATACTATCTCATTTAGCAGTTTCATAGCAGAAGAAGAAATCGGTAAAAACATCATACTTGAGAAAAATTTCAATATATACAACAATCCAGAGGTCTGACACTTCACCGACTAAAGGTTAAGTCTGAATAGCATCTGTAATACGTTTGCAGATTTGACTTCCGGTGGCGTTACGCACAGCAATACAAGGTGACACGTCGGCTATTTTGTATTTCTCTTCAACACAACTCTGTGATTAGTGGGATTGATGACTTTCAATGGGATCGAACCATCTCCCCATAGTGGTGTTATGGCTGGAGCGGTGCTGCCAACTGACAGACAGAAGACTGTGGTAGCTTTCCCCAAACCAGATGTTCGGTTTGTGGTTCTTCACACTCCTTTGCAATTTTACTGTCCCAATCTCAGGTATTTACCTCTCCATCGTTCTGTGGCCAGAGCAGAAGTTACTTGACTTAGACACAAAATAACCATTGGTTTCTCTCATATTGCATCGCTGATTTGAAAGGAATTATCGCAGCATTAAGATCATAGATTGAATAACATGGTGCACCGCAGCAAGGATCAATATCTCGTGCTGACTTGTAATATCTGTGTTGCTCTTCAGCAAAGTTTCTTCAGCGGATTGGCTGATAGAAAGGACGCAGCATCGATCATCGATTAAAGCACAGATAAATTAATTCTCAAGTGAAACAAATGCGGCGCGGCTACACCCACGTGACCTCACGTCACTAAACATCCACGAAAGAATCAGGAATTACGTATAGAAATGGAGACTCTCCAAGATGACTGCTGGTTGACTGAGGCAGCATCCTTCCCTTCCTTTGGACAGTGATTCCTTGAAGCTGGAAACAGAGCCTGTGATTTTTACAGTGAGTAAAAAGCTCTCCTTGCACACTAAGCATGGTGAAGCATTCAAGCCTGGAATTCTGACAGCCTCTTTCTGAAAAATTCATCAAAACCCTCTCCAGCATGTCGAACCTTTTGAAGCCATTGTTTCTGCTTTGACTGAAGTGAGTCCTGTTCCACTTTTATTGGGCATAAATGGACTTATGCGAAAATTTCTGTTCACATTTGACAGATCCATGTCCTTTACCTGTTGTTCTGATATTTTCTCACAAACTCATACAAATCTTGCTTCAGAACATTTTCAATTTGAGCGGAAAGTCAGCACTAGATGAATTTGGACAAGCTAATAACAATGACTTCTGTGATTATCCAGAACTTTTCCTTGTTGCTTCAGACAGTTCAAGATAAAAATTAGTAGTGTAGAAATCTTGCACTGCTGGCAACTGAAATGCTTGCGTAATAGGGTGTGCAATTGCATCAGGATTTGTTGAATATCTAAACCACTTGACAGAATCCCACCTTAACAACATCTTTGGCTTTGCCTCTCAGGTGGATTAAAATCTCTTCACCTTGTTCCTCCAAAGGCATGCTCCACCCACTCATCAAGTGTAACAATGCATCGCCCCTGAAACGGAGAACTTCCCTTTGGCGCACAACTTGGAACTGGGAGGAATCAGCTGTGCATCTACTCATGACTACTCTGATGCACATCTGTGTGATTTGTAAATTAATGTGCAAGGATACTATCTGCCAATGTAACTTGCTGGCATCTGACTCATTATGTCACTGGAATGGAGCGTGCTATGAAAATGAATCACACCGAATGTCATTCGCTTCTGTGTGATTCTGCTTGTTTACAGTGTATACTAGAGCCAGGGCTAATGTCTGGAAAAGTCACTAACAGCCCTCTTCCTCGACCAACATTTAAAGGAGTGCCTATAACCAGATTCATTTAACCTTGTGTTTTCCATAATTAAGTAATAGAGGTAAACAACTCAGAAAAAGAGATAGAAAAGAAAGAAAATGCATACATACTATAAATGCTGCAAAACGTTAAACTCAATAATAATGTCCAAGTACTTTAAAGTGTCAGTCTAAAAGTCTCACTAACAAAAGCTTAGCTGAAGGTTCTGTTGTGAAGAAGAAGAAGGCCCGCCGATTGATGAATGGCATAAGTCTAAGTCACGGCACCTGCTGGTCTTGTGACGGTTTGAACTCTGGACTTGGTTCGTAAAATGTTTATTTGTCTCCTGCATACAGAGCGATAGGGCGAGCGGTAAGATGTTACAATTCCACCTAAATAGCTCTGCTAAACAATTAAACATCATTCGTGCGTATTTATACATTTTAAATAGCAAAAATAAAATAGTGTATATAACATGGTACATAAATTACAAGGCTTCGTCACCCGTTTTATGAGACTAAGTTTTTCACGAACAAACATTTAAATACAGAAAACACTCAAATAAACAACAAAGAAACAATTACCTGCATACAGAAGCGATTAAGGCAAGTTCGCAGAGTTACAATTCCACCTATTCAGAACACGTTTCAATTTGTTGTGGCAAAATGGCGCGTATGATTAATTCCACGTAAAATTGTGACATAGTCTATGATGTGTATGCCTTTCATGCCTTAAATTTTACATGAAATTACTTTATTAAATTTCTAAGTGGAGCGCGACTCACCTACAAATGTGAAAAGCAATAAGCGCCACCGGCACAATAATGAAAACGCGAACACATTAATGCAGGATTTGCACTTATTGTTATGTGACATTTATCTCGTTATATATATATATATATTGTTTCAAGACATTGAGCTTGTCCAGTTGCCAAGGGCTCCAAGCATTTCCTCTTTCTGTTCCTGTGACTTGATCTCTATTTACTCTTCACTGACAACAAAACCCCTAAGAGCTAAAAATAAACATTTGTGATTTGAATTACAAAATTGTCAAAATTTAGGGCATATTGCTGATCATGCAAAAACAAGGGAGGGAGGAAATATTCAAAAGTTTGGGGTCAGCAATCTATTTTTAAAGAAACAAATACTTGCTCAAGCAGCAAATCGGCATATAAGAAGGATTTCTGAAGAATCATGTGACACTTAAGACTACAGTAATGATGCTGAAAAATCAGTAAATATTAAAGTAAATAAATTACACTGTAGAATACATTCGATAGAAAACAGTTATTTTAAAGTGTAATAATATTTTACAATATTACTGCGTTTTACTGTATTTTTTGCAGTAAAGACACTTCTTTCAAAAGCATAAAACTTCTTTTCCATAACAATGTAAAGCCAAAAATGACCATTAACTGTCAAAAGTGCAATGCAAAAAGTTGTAAATAAAAACAAAGAACTTCCTAAAGTACTATTCAGCATTTCTAGCAGCAAAAGTCGAAAAACATCAAACTAAGAAATAATACTTCTATTTTAAGCGCCTCACTGTAATTTAGCAATTTCCAAAACATTACGGAATTATGTCACAAATGCTTAATCTGAATCTGGAATATTCTTTTTTTGTTCCAGGATATAATTTAACGTCGACTGGCCAGAGATTGTCTGAAATTACATAACGCTGATCTGAAACGCAAGCACAGAAGACGCAAAAGCAGGCGTGATTCGGTCAGGGCTTCATCTGCCGTGTTTTCCTGGCCAATGCAGTAAGGTCAGCGGCGGGCAGAAAGCCGATCGCAGCACAGTCATATCATCAGCAGACCTCCAGCGGCGCGGACACACGTGACCCTCGTAAAGGTTAACGAAAGGACAGGAACTATTTTGTAACGAGCTCGCCGCTTTACTCCTTTTTGTTGACAGAAAATAGCAGGAATGCAAATTCCGACGCTGATTGAATGGAATTGAAACAAATTGAATCTTCCACTGGGCAGCGTTTGTGTTTACAAGATGAAAGGAAGCTTTAACAATGCACCTTGCAATCACACTGACACAGATAAATTAATTATAATCATTAAGGCCCCGGGGACGGGCTCCAATAAATACCACCGTGCGCGTCTGTGTCTCTCGCAGGATGAGATGCATTAGCTCGAGCGGCGTCAGGCTCGCCGTGCCAAAATGAAACCCGAGAATCTTAATGTACTTACATAACGGAGCGCGCAGGCCTACGGGAGCGGATATTTCTCCCCAGAATACAGAGATCAAGCCACAATTCTTTTAGAAAGAAGATCTGAAGTACGTAATCTGCTCTGTGACGTGAACAGACTCTGGCACGGCAGAGGACGCCACATTAAATCTGCTAACATCTTGCATTTATACTTAATAGCATAAGTGCCGTGATACTATTTTTGCACCTCGCAGTTTGTTTACCACGAGAAACCTGGCACTGTGCGCTATGAATAATCCTGGTATTGTGACAAATTGCTTACAGTCTTCTACTGCGCATAAATGTAAACGCAGTTTTGCAAATCGGAATATAATATAGCATGCACTGGTTTCGTTCTCGTGTTTAACGTCACTTTGGAAAAATTTAAATGCATAAATGTCAATGCATGCACGCATAGAACTGGAATTAAAAAGCTAAATGATCGTTTTTATTTTAGATTGTATTTTCGATGTGAAAGCATTTTCGAGGAACATTATAAAAGTAGAATAAATGAGTACATCGATGGTAAAATTTACAATGATATCCCATCAGTTCACATTAGTTGACAACATTAGGAATGAGCAATACATTGTTTTGTTAACATTATTTTATAAAAATATAACCATCCATAGTTCATGGCAACTCAGTCCATTAAACACATAAAAACAATAATGTGTTAGAAAATGTGGAAATAATTAAGAGTAATAAATACTTTAGAAGTATTTTCATAGTTAGTTCATGTTAACTAATGTAATGATTAAAAGGAACCTTATTGTGAAGCGTTCCCACTTTTTTTATGAAATGACAAAATAATAAAAATCATGCATTATAAAATTACATAATCATAAAATCAGATACAAGCAGACACTCTGGGACCGTATTTACAGGAAATGTGATGTATAAATAAAAACCTATGAAATCAGTTCACTCAATAATGTTCACGTCATCATGTGAAGGTCGTTTAACAGGAAGCACTTCTGCCAGGAGAGGAACAAGGCCTTTTTTTCCCCTCTTCTAAAGCTTTTCTGATTTTAGAGTGGATCAATAGACTGGTCTCAGGTGAATCAATACTAATCTACCTCATCTCTGCTCCTCGGCTAAATGATTCCTGCTCTTAACGACCCCTGAGTAATGAACACACGTCCCCAACTAAACACGGACAACCAGCTTATCATCTGCGGCAGACATCAGCTTTTACATCCATTATGTTATTTGCTTGTTTATATTGCTATTGAATTTTATATGGCATCACTGTTTTAACGATTTCAGAAAACAGCTTGTAAATATTTTCAGCAGATTTAAAAGTGCCTATATTATCATACAGCCAGGAACAGTTATGTAATCAAAAATGATTATCGACCTATGAGTTCATCATAACTTCATTTGCATTCACTAAAGATGGAGTTTAGGTGTAAACCTTTTAGTAGCAGTGTAGTAATTATATACTCAAAGGTTTAAGTTGTTTTTTTTTCTTTAATTATACTAATTGAAAAAAAAAAAAAAAAAAAAACAAGAGTGTAATTGCAATTAACTGAATCCAGAACAAAAGTTTTAGTTTACATTATATATGTGTGTGTGAGTACTGTGTATATTTATTATATATAAAAATTCACACACATACAATATATACTTTTAAAATATTTACATTTTGATACATATATATATATATATATATATATATATATATATATATATATATATATATATATATATATATATATATATATATTATATATATACTATACTATACTATACTATATATAGTATATTGTATTGTACATATTGTATATTGCCTTAGGTGTAGTGTTGCTGTGTCGAATTTAGGGTTCAGGAATGAGGATGAGGATGCTCATCTGGGCCAAATACACACGCACGTGCACGCAAACGCGCGCGCACCACACAAAGACGTGCGAGGCCGCGAGTGATGTTTAACATCATCTGAATAACACCGGGCAAAATATACCGAAATAGCTTTTTAAACAGCATTATATCGCAGCGCCGTACACTACCGAAGCCTCCTGACTGTTGTACTGTCAACCACTGCCTCTTGCTACAGACATAGCAAATCACGCCTGGCTAGCGGTACATCAGTGTAACACACACACACTCACCTGGGTCAGTATCACCTGCCGGTGAATCATCACCTTCTCGTTCATATGACCATTATCCGTCCCATATTTACCCGCACAACAGCCGCCCTTTCCTCACATTTGCCCTGTTTGCTAAGCTACCGCAGCAGATGCTACATCCTCTTTCCTGGGTACCAGGAGCCTGTAACCAATGGAAACGCTCCGTCAGATTGATTTCTGTTTTTTTTTTCTTCCCAGTTATGATCGTGGTTACGTCATTCACCCCACCCGCGCACGTACGCACATTCCGCAAGGATTGCCCGGACGCTGATTGGATGTCTGGGTAGCGACCGGCTGCTGATTGGTCGTTTCTATGGTGACGGGATTTGATTGGATGAATGGGTGGTCGGGCTTGGACGTGATTTGATGCTCCTCACAGGACGCAGCTAGAAAACGAGTGGTTCTGGGAAACCGTGTTTTAACGATGAAAAATGTTGTTGGTGGAAAAATGGAAATGGAAAGATACGTATTTAGAAGAGATTATAAAATGAATTAAGAAGGAGATTATGCATTCATTTAAAGGTTATAAATGAGCGCACAAATACCCCTGTATGTGCACTGGACACTTTTATAGACACTTAGATAACAGACCCAGTTTTGATAATATATGTTTACTTGCACTCTGCACTGCTTCCCCTAAAATATCTCTTTTGCTAATTTCTTACAGTATATTCCTGTAAAGTTCTTGTACAGTCTTGGATTATGTATAGCCAACTATCTATATGTATAGGCAGATAGTCAGATGCTATGTTTTTGTTTCTTTTCTAGAACCAGGAATCAGAATCAAGTCTGAAAGTTTCAGAATCAAACAGCCCCGAAAAAAGGCTATTGTCATTTTCATTTGGAAATAGGGTGACATCGGAGTAATGTAGGGCATTAGGTAAAATGGGACGTTTAAGGTTGAAGTGTCTTATCTCTTTAAAAGTTAACAGCCAATGACTGCAAAGAATTTCAAACTGTTGCCATAACAGTACCTGACATTTAGCAAATCATTTTATAGGTCTGTTGTTGCTAGCGGAGGAGGGGCAATGGCTCATTCTGAGACCACACCACCTGGCATATCTAATATTACTTCTCATTAATAAGGACGATAAATCACATTTATAAATAGTGACTCGGAACCCATGTCTTGATGGCCTCTCTGAGATAAAATACTGATTTTGTTAAATAAGAAAAATCTTTTTTTTGGTTACTGGCCCAATTTACCTGAATGTGTTAAGATAAAATGAAAAATTCAAATTCAAATTTTATTTGTCACATACACATACATACATGGTGCGACATGCAGTGCAATGCTCTTTACAACCGTCCAGCGTCGAAATAGACAACAAAACAAAACAAAACAAAAAAAACTTTAACTTGACATTAACTTCAGTTAAAGTGAAGTAGAAATGTTGGTGTTTTTTTCCTTTTATAAACTCTTTATATTACTATATATTGCAATTTGGCATTTGCGACATGCTTTTTTTCACATTTGACCTTCTATATGTTTGTATGTGATGTGTGATTATCTGTGCTCAACTTTGTTTTTGTACATATTAGCGAGGCTCACGTGGGCTCACTCACTGAAAAAAGAAAGGGTTAAAGAGACATTTTAATATAGAAGTGATAGTTGATGATGTAAACCGTTACAATCTTAGCCTAATGTGAAACTATTACAGACAGTTAACTGATAACAGGTACAAAAAATACCCAGAAACCAACAGTGTAGTGACCAAATCTTTAATCAAGCTAATCTTAAAAGAAAAGGCGTCAACTACAAAGGACTAAAACATGGTTTGATGCAATGGAAAAAAAGCTATACAACATTATCAATTAAAAAAGTAAACAAAAAAACAATGTGTGCGTCTTAACTGAAAACAACCATTTTCATTGTCATGCCTTAAAATTATCTTACAAAACCAAATGAATATACCACATATGAGTTCATCTATAAAATAAAGATTATTTCAGACATTCTGACATTCACAAAACAGGAAGTTTACTAACTTCAGAGAACTTTAAAAGGCTACGTGTGAGTTTCATGTACTGTTTAAAGAACAGGTCAATAAGAAAAGATAGTACAAGGAAGCTTCCTGTCACTAATATATATTTTTTAGAATACACAAGCAATTAATGATAAGTTGACCTACTTGTCAAAAGTCTTTACAGCAATAATTTGACACAAAACAGAAAATTGCACAAAGAAGGAGAGATTTATTGGAATCCACAGACCAATGAAATTCTTTCACCACAGAAGCTTTTTTTTTTCTTTTTGCTCTTTTTTTCCCCCTTAAATTGAAACTACTCATAACTTACAAAACAAGTTTTTATATTTTAATTTGCCATATATATACATGTGTGTGTGTGTGTGTGTGTGTGTGTGTTTTATATTGTATATGTATTTGTGAAAACATATTTACATATGTACATCAAACAGAAATGATCATCATTGCTTTTCCCAGGTAAAAAACAAGTACACATTCATAATGTAATTAAAGTGCTCTGTTTTCACGCACTAATTTTCATACTTAATATACTAAAAGTTATTCTTTAGTACTTCTTAAGATAAACTTAAAAGTCATCTAAGAGTACTCAACTATGTTATTTTGAGAGACCATGAATATAAACTAAAACGCACTTTTAACATCCACGAAAAACAGAGCACTTTAAGTGCATTTTGGAATGGGTTTCTAAATTATGAAAACTCGAACTTATCAGATTAAATGATAAATTACTGAATTTACCCTTTGGATTGTTCGTTTTTTTATTTCGCTCACAAACCACAGTCTTGTTATTCAGGCGAAAGCTCAGTAGTCAGTGTTCGGGCTCCTGATTGATGTGGATTTGCTGGTTGTTGACAGCATGGCAGCATTGATCTTCAGACACGGGACACGCTTGGACAGAAGCTTCAGAAAGTGGTTTTGAAACTTCTTCCCCAAAAAGGTGTAGAAGACGGGGCAGATGCAGCAGTACAGGTAAGCAAAGTTTCGCGTGATGTACAGCGCATAGTCGAGGGAGTCTGAGCAATCTTGCTGCTCTTCATAGGACGTCTTGACGGCTTTCAACAGGATGACCACGTTGTAAGGCGTCCAGCAGATGAAGAAGGTGAAGACGATGACAAAGATGAGTTTGACCGCCCTGCACTTCTCCTTCATGCGAGTGGACATGATCTTGATGGTTATGCGGATGTAGCAGTACAAGACGATACACAGAGGAACCAAGAAGAAAAGGAAAAACTGCTGATAATAACCAAACAGTTCCCATTTTGTGAGGAATTTCTGGTGGTAACCGGACATTTCACACAGCAAGTTGTCTCCTCCTTTCATCACGTCGTGTAAAACTATGTCCTTTATACTGGCCAAAATACTGAGCAACCAGACAGCGGCGGATGAGGCAAACGCGTAGTTCGTCCTCCTGCTCTGGGCTGAAGAGATGGCATGGACCACCGCGAGGTAGCGGTCAAAGGTCATGAGGGTGAGGAAGAGGATGGAGCTGTTGAAGCCGATGGAATAACAGCTTCCCACCAACTTGCAAAGACCTCTGCCAAAGATCCATTCATATTTGTGGTAGATTGCCCAGAAAGGTAGACTGGAGGCAAAGATGAGGTCCGAAATTACGAGGTTGAGCAAGAATATGTTGGTTACCGTGCTGAGCTTCTCATATTTGTAAATGATGCACAGCACCAGTCCATTTCCAATCAAGCTCAGAAAGAAGTTGGTGTAGTAGAAGGCTGGGAGAACCGCTGCTCCGAACTCAATCACGCTGTTTTTCTTGCATAAAGGAACCTCTATAGTTACGACTTGTCCTGCGTATACTGTGTCATTGGATTCGTTGAAAAAATTGTAGAAGTCATCTTCCAATTCCATCTTTCTGGTTAATCAGGTCAGATTTTGGCTGCAGTAAAATCAAACGCAAACACAGTTAATATACATTTGTTTTGAGATTCATCCTGAGCATGAAATAGATCTAGATTTGCTCTGTCTGACAGAAACCTGGCTAAAACCAGATGAATACATTACTTTAAATGAGTCTACCCCCCAAAATTACTGCTGATGAGGCACACCTAAAAGGTAAAGGGGGAGGTATTGCTACAATTTTTATACTATTAATCAATTTATACTATATTAAATTTTGAAAATATAAATGTATACAAAAATTTTAATAAAAATAAATCCAAATTGCAACCTATGCTTTCAACGTCTAATACAGAAATGTTAATCTGTGCATTAGGCTGCATTAATTAGGTCAGCTAGAACCGGGAACACTTCTCATAAAACACAATCTATTCGTGACATTGTAAAAAAAAATGGCATCTACGCTAATATTTTTCTTGTCTCTTTTTTATTCTGTTTCTCAGTTTCTATCCAGATTAGATGGTGGATTAGCACCCAGAGCGCTATATAAATAAAAGTGATTGATTGATTGATCGATTGAAATATTGCCTTCACTTACCGATGCCTTTGGTAGAGCAATGTGTTAATCTCTCAGCAGCACTGACAGAACTGATAAAGTCACGTTGTGGCTTTTGTAAAAATCCCGCACACATCATGAACGAGGAACTGCATTTAAATAACCATGTCATCTCTCAGGAAATTACACCTCCTCTGCTATTTTTTCAACAATGTTTTCTAAATATCATGGGGGGAAAACATCTCTCTTTTTTAGAAAAATTGCTTTGTAGAGAATGTAAAACAAGTAGTAAAATGAAAAAGTAAAATTATTCAAATTCTTAAATATTTATTGTCATTTTAATAATTCCAAATGGCAGCTGCACAAATGAAATGATCAGTAAAAATGCGCATTAATGAAAAGTAATATAAACAGGAAACATTAAATAATAAATAGATGTTAATTGGTGCTCTTTGCACAAATCTATTCAGTCAAAAATAGACATGACAAAACTACACTACTAAAATTACTGCTAAAAACCTACAAGACAAATTCTCAAACAATGAAAAGTATAATTAAATAATAACAATAGTAGTAAAAATGTTCCTATAAAAACTAACAAATAGCCCTTGAGCAGAAGTATTGTCAAATTTGAACAAACGTTCAAAGTATAGCCCGTAGTAATTGCTTCACATCCTGTACAGAGGTAGCTTGCCTAGGGCAGTGCAGTGGACACAGTATAGCAATTTTTCTTCAAAGGAACAATTCATCAAAAAATAGAAAATGAAATTTGTCACAGAACACAGGAGAATCAAAGATGTATGTACAGTACGTGAACATGCGTGACGTTTGAAAGCATTTTTACCAAGTATTGATACATTTTTTTGTCTGTTTCTTGCACAAAGGCTTCAAAAAACTTGGAATATAATGCAAGAGTTCAACTGACCGCTTTTTGGGGTTCCTAGTGAAAAGGGCAGCCAAGACATGCATCGAAATAAATCAAAAACATGGCTTCCTGATTTAACACATTCAACACAAGATTCTCAAACAGAAAAAAACATCACATATTTAAAGTCAAGATCTTCGTTCTTTAGAGGTTATGAGTTCTTGAGGTCAAGGCTGAGCACCAGAAAGGTCCATCTGAGACAGAAAAGACTGGACAGAATCAGTACGATCCCACTGTCCTGATGCTAAAAGTTAGGTCCTTTCCTGAAAGGATCATCCCGAAAACCGTATGCTTGATAACACGAGGACAGGTCACAAACCCCCATGGGTCCTGGAGGCCCCCGTTTGCCTGGGGTACCAGGAGCGCCAGGTTTCCCTGGTAACCCAGAAGGCCCAGGATATCCCTCACCGTCATCGCCACGTGGGCCCTGCAAACCTGTGGAAGAGAAAATTACTTCTGAACGTGCTTACAAAATGACAAAAAAAACAGTAAATGAGATTATCATCAGTTGTTTTTATACCTGCCTGACCAGGTGGACCTGGCAACCCCATTTCACCCTGTCCTTTAGCACCTTTCAAGCCCACTGGGCCAATATCACCTGTAAGAAAAACATAAAAGCACAATTTTCTCTTTAGTCACTTTAAAGCTGAAATAAACTGTAAAACAGATTGACTTGATCCTCACCTTTTACCCCCTCAGGTCCCCTCCTCCCTGGAGGTCCTGGATATCCTGTAGACCCTGCCCTGCCGGGATACCCTGGGGGTCCAGATGGGCCAGTTGGGCCTGGGGGACCTGGATCGCCTGGCGGTCCTTGCTGGGTTTCACAGTGTTGGCAGCTGCTTTGGCCCATGACCTGCAGGAGCTGTGGCAGCTGGCCTGTTGAAGGAACATTCAGTATAGTGAATTCAACCTATTAGACTGGTATGTGGTACTAGGAGTGGTAATATCTAAAAAAAATAAAATAAAATTGTACATATATTGAAATGAAAAAATGTTTTTGGCTAGCCAAATAAAAAAGTGAAAATAAAAAGTTTTTATCTTATTTACTGCAGTAACCCTGATGATTTTGATCAGAGTAAAAAAACGCAGTGTCAATTTTTTACATAAAGTATCAGTTTTAACACTCTCCCAGTGATGTCTTTGCAGTGGAGATCCAGACCCCCATAACTCCCCCGGTCAAAATGGGTGACCAGTTATCCCCCAGGCAGAGGCAAGAGCTGCGAGAATTTCTGTGGCGGCACCGTGAGGTAAATGTTGAACCTAGTTATCGAGGAGTCCCAGAGTGCTTGGTCACGCACCATTGTCTTAGTGCCAAAGCCTGATGGAAGTACACGGTTCTGTAATGACTACAGAAAGCTGAATGAGATTTCCAGGTTTGACACTTACCCAATGCCAAGAATAGATGAGCTGATTGAAAGATTGGGTCCTGCACGCTTTATCACAACCCTTGACTTGACCAAAGGCTATTGGCAAGTACCTCTAACTCCTCAAGCCAAACCAAAGACAGCCTTTTCCACTCCGGATGGGGCTTTTCAATACCAGGTTCTTCCCTTCGGGGTCCATGAGGCTCCCGCAACCTTTCAAAGGTTCATGGATAGAGTCCTTTGACCCCACCAACACTATTCTGCAGCATACTTGGATGACATTGTTGTCTACAGCAGAAGTTGGGAGGAACATCTTCACCAACTGGAGGCAGTCCTACAGGCATTTTGGGCAGCCACCCTAACAGCAAATGCCTCCAAGTGTTCACTAGCCCAAGAGGAGGCCAACTACCTGGGGTATACTGTTGGAAGAGGAAATGTGAAACCACAATCCAAGAAGGTTGACTCTATACTTTCCTGGCTCCAGCCCCAAACCAAGAAGCAAGTAAGTACTTCCTTAAGCTTGTCAGCTACTACCGACCCTTTATCCCTAGTTTTGCCACAAAAGCAGCCCTCTTAACTGAGCTGACCCACAAGTGCCACCCAAACCAGGTAAACTGGACTAAGGAAGCAGAGCAGGCTTTCACCAACCTAAAGCAGGCTCTCTGTGGTGAACCTATCCTGCAAGCCCCAGATTTCAATAAACCCTTCATCTTACAAACAGATGCCTCTGAAGTTGGAGTGGGAGCAGTGCTGTCCCAGCTACAAAATGGTATGGAACACCCTGTCATGTATATTAGCCGTAAGCTACTTCCAAATGAGAGAAACTATGCAACCATAGAAAAAGAGTGTCTTGCCATAAAATGGGCTGTTGAGAAATTTAGATAATTAATTGTTGGGGCGAAAGTTTATATTAGTAACTGATCATGCCCCGCTCAAATAGATGTCTCAAAACGGGGAAAATGCATTAATCACTCGTTGGTTTCTTCAGTTGCAGGACTCCCAATTTGAGGTAGAACACCGTGCCGGCAATTCTCATGCAAATGCGAATGGAATGTCTAGAAGACATGACGGCTGTGGTACATGCGCTCCAGGGGGCCTGGAGCTGGAAAGAGGGGTATGTGGTGGCCAGGAAGAGTACTGGTCCCCCCACAAGGCGGCCTGAGCACTTTCAGCACCATGGAGAACCCTGTCAGGGCAAGCCATAAGAATGGGGTCACCAAGTAATCAGGACCAAGGATAGCTCCCACACAGGTGTTCATCCTTGCTTCGCTAATAGGGAGCCTCAGCTGCAGGCTGTTGGGTGCAATCAGGAACCACCACATAAGAGAATGGAGAAGCCTCAGTAGAGAAGGGCAGAGGGGCAGAGGGGCAGAGGCCGAACCCGAACCCGAACCCGAACCCGAACCCGAACCCGAACCCGGAACCCCGGAACCCCGGAACCCCTGCACCACAGAAGTGCAGTGTGGCCGTGAGTAGCCTGGACATATTCTGTCTTCCCCTCAGTGAAATTGATTTGCTGCCCAGAGACCAGCCCGCAAAGAAGGAACAGCTTTAGTTATGGTTTCCCTCTCCCTCACCTTATTACAAAATAATAAGTTCTGTTCCGCCTAAACCTGCCTGCTGTATTTCCTGAGTGGACAACCTGAGCTAACCTCACCAAATTTGGTGGTCAGGGGCTTACAGGTGCAAAATAAAAATGTGGTGTTAATGTACAAGATCACATATAAAATCAAGCATCTTCAGACAGATGTATAAATTTTGACGTTTATTTAACAACTTTAAAGCACATACCAGATGTGTAAGGGTTAAATAATCAGTCACATTCAGTAAGTGTTGTCGGAAACATAAAATACATAAAATCATTAAATCAATGATCATCTCCTCTGTGCAATCAATGAGTTCTTCTTGCCTGCAGATCAAAGACAAAAATAACAATTAATGTCAGGTCTCCAATTTTTTTTTATTGATATTACTCTTTCATATACAACACATCTGGCAATATTTTTAGGCAGACATATTGTCAAGCGATCGACTCTCTTCAGAAAATTTGGACTAAACCGCTCTATTAATTTGGATGACTATTATGATCTCTTTATGATTACTTTTTTTATAATTTGAAAAGAAAATACAGCTATATTAAAACTTAAGTTTGGACATCTGAAAATATTTAGGACATTATTTATCCCAAAAAAGCATACCATGCATTAAAAAAGTAGCTGCATGCTCTGCTCAGTTGCACTGAAGGAAACTGAAAGACTGATGGATTTAGTTTAATTTACTTTTAACCCATTTTCACAATGCACAAAAACTCGATGGTAGCGGGTTTCATGATGCAGATATGACAGCATAACAAACATGAATTTCATGCGCTGAAAACAAGCATCGTACAAATTATGCAATTCATACTTAAGCCTATATTATATTCTGTTATAATTATACAATAATGTAATATTTTGTATTTGTAACTTAGTTTTATTGTACATTTTACATTTTTTTTAAATTAATTTCAACAATTTTACAGATGCTGCATATCTTTAGTCTTTGACTGCGTCCACTGCATCCAACATTTTATTTCACTGACCCCCCTAACTTGGAAACTTAAAGATAATTTCAAGTTTCCCACTCATAACATTTGTGGCATTTATGTGCTTTCAACTCATGACTTGAACACATCATATGGTTTATGGTTCATGACATTGCAACACAGAGTAGGCCAGGGCTATTCATTTAGTTTCATTTGAGGGCTGATTGTTGAATTTAAATTTTGCTGAGGGCCAAGAGAGTTGGTGGCAATCCTGATCTCTTTCTGAGGGGCCTACAAAATTAGAAATTAAATTTAAATGCATATTCAGCAGTAAAATTAACTAATATGATCAACACCAACATCTATACAGGGCTAACATTAGTGCTGTCTGTGAATTGATTAAAATAAGTAATTAATTAATTGGAAATTATAAATATGTTAATATGCGGTTATAATTTTACACTAAACCTCCAAATTAATGCAGAAACAATATAAAAATTGTATATTTTTAAATGTGTACAATTGCCTCTTTTTACTAAGTAGCCTAGTATTTTTATAATGATAATTTTATAATATAATACTGCTGTTGATGTTTCTATTAAATGCATTTCCCCTCAATTTTAGCCACTAATTATAGCAAATCAACGTTACAGTACAATTGAAACATTTAATAGAATAAGGCCAATTGAATAGCCCTGGAGTAGGTTAATGCATCATGAAAATTAAATTGTTAACAGTGAATGTTTAACATATTTAACGTTTCAAAGTATAGAAATTGGTAATGCCACATTCAATGATTTAAAAAACAAATATAAATTTACCATTTGACAAGATAGCTCCTCTGAGTAGAAAACCCTGTTCAAATGTGGCTGCTTCAGATTCGTAGTAAAACCAGGCCTCGGTGAGGATGGAGGTGAGAGGATCTGTTAACGAACCAAAACGAAAGAAGCTAAAAGTATATACATAACATAAATTGTAAGCCCATTCCAATATATATATATATCCACCATATATATCCACCAACCATATTTTGAGTAAATTATGAACAAAAAGTATTTGTCCTGTGCAATTGTATTAAGAGAAAAGCAATCCAACTTACCGCTTTGGTGGCACGAAGATAAAATTGCGCCATCGCTCAACGATGCAGCAGTTCTTGAAGAGAGTCAGATCATTTTTTACACTTTTACACAAAAATTACTCCATGTAACAACGCTGAACAAGAACATGTTTAACGCTGTAGATTGTTAATTCAACTCTTTGGGAATGAATAACTTTTAATGCTTTTAATTACACTTCTGATTTTACTGTGAACTCTTCCTCATTTACATGAAGTTTTAAATAAAATAAGAGATGTTGAGGGCACAAGTTAAAATAAGAAACACGATGTCAGCTTACTTCTCCATGTTTTAGCTTATTTTAAACCTTTTTGTCTTGTAAGGATAAAAGAACCTCAGATACTCAGATACAACGCAGACATAAAGACATCCTCAAGACACGCCACAGAGTGAAGGTGTAGGAAACTACCTTTCCATTTCATTCTTTCTAAAACCCCTCCACCCATCTTTCCTTCTACTCAGCTTGCTACATGAAAATGCCAATGTGAGTGAACTACTAGTCATGTCTAGTATCATTTGAAATGACTGGCACAACGGTCTTATTTCTAAGATTAAAGGTAACAAAGATTTCAAGATTTCATAGATATTTTACTTATTGCAATGGGTGTGCCCTCTCCAAGGGTCATTCCATGTAAATTACCTTCGGTTCCCATTGAGGTGTAAAGTACCCAAGTCTGACACCTGGGTTAATGCATATTTCAGTTCTTGATACTTTCCTTCATATGGGGCGCATGTGCCATCTTGGTTTGGTATTTTAAGGGAATGTAGCAAATGGGTCAGGGACGATTCTGTAACCAGAAAGCTCGTAGTATGAAGTGTTTCTCTACACTATGTATTTCTTAAGGTCTGGTGTGCACATTTTACCTTTAGATTAGTCTCTGACGACTTGATGTTTTGTATTAATAAGATTTGATGTGTTTGAATTGGCATAATACATATTTACTTGACTGGAATGAATGAGTGAATAATAACTAGAATAAACTAATCCAAAATATCAAAATACTAATTAGAAATAGACAGACAACCAATTTGTATTTCAACCTAAAATTCGAGGTCATAATAAAATGGAGTCAGATTTGAGTTTAACCTAAAACTGAATAACACTACGAGCTGAAGAAACAAAACACAAAGGAAACCATCCACCATTGGATGCCTTCCTTGGGCCAATTTGTGGACCTTACAGTCTAATATGAATGAACACACTACACACCCGTATATGCAGTTGCTAGATACAATGCTATTGATGTTATTTCATAGTTGGTCAGTTGTTGCATCATGCATCTCATTCTCACATAAATTATTAATCAAACAGAGCAACATAATGTAGAAATGCTGCTCATTATTTTGCAGTGAAAACCATTATCCCTTACAGTATACAAGCATCAAGTATATAATTTGTGTCGATTTTGTAGACTTTTTAGGAGTGTAGAGGGGATGGTGTAACATTTGTGACAGCATTAGCAGTTTAAAAAATAGCTGTATCCTGGCTTAACAAATGCATTTCACAATCGCATTTATATTTTTCCTCTTTTTGAGAGAGAACTGAAAGTTACACTAGAAGCTACTATATTCCAGATGCGTGCAGCTATATGACAATTAGGCACATATACGTAAGCCATTTTTAAGCAAAATAGAAAATACGTAGGTCTTTTTAAGCAAAATAGAAAAAAATCTAAGATGCAAAAAGCATATTAGGACAAAGGAACATATCTCAAAGGTTATAGAGTTTTACATTTTCAGAAGATTTCCTCATTGTACAAGTCACAGACATGGTTGTGGGTGTGTTGCTAAGGTGTTTTCAGCATTTTTGGTTGCTACAGTTTCATGTTAAAAATAAGAAGGATGAGTTATGTGACTGCATTTAATACTTATTGCTAGAGGTTTGATCAAATTCTAACCTCAAATATGGGCAAACATTGCTTTAGCATGCATTATCTTTGTTTTGTCATTCATCTTAACCTCACTCAATTTATTTGCCATTGAAATAAGACACTTACTCTGCATCACAGAGGCACAGATCTTCATCAGCTGCTCTTCTGAAGGAGCTTTGCCCTGTAACAGTGTGTTTGTTTGAGCACGGCCATCATTGTCATCATGCGTGCCCCAGAAATGCTCATAAGCATCACACTCACTGGTTTCCCTGGGTATCCTGGAAGTCCTGGCTGCCCTGGTAAACCGTCTAGACCAGGAAAGCCTTGAGATCCAGGTGGCCCTGATGGACCCACATCTCCTTTTTTCCCATCAGTCCCTCTGCTACCCGGCTCCCCTGCTACTCCTGGCTGAAAAGGAGTGAAATTTGGAGACCAGTGTTAAATTTTGTGATTAAAAGTTTAGTGGAACACAACTGGCATTTACAAAATAGGGCGAACTGGTTTTATATTTAATTCTTTTCTTTAATTCAGACATGACCTGACGCTGAATCTATGTAATATGAATCCCTCCCTGCCAGTGAAACCCGCCACAGTGACTCATCTTCTAAATACGCTTGTGATTCTATTAATAAATGACACTGAAGCTGAGTTCGACTCCAACCACAACCTTAACATTTCTAAAAGAAATTTACAAAAATCTAAAGTATATCTATCAAGAAAAATTAAAAAACAAGTTTAACTTTTAAACCAAACTCCAATGCTATTCAGGCCCTTAACAGAACCACCAAACTGGCAAATTACTAATCAATCAAGCAATTAAAAGAAAGAAAGCACATTAGATAGACCACTTAAAAAATTGTAAACATCAGGGATGTGTGCGTATCATGGATGCAGAAAACGCAGGAGAGTCAGCAGTGAGACAATTACACGAACATGGTACTAAATATTTATTCAAATATTAGGCTATAGAATATTTTGATTAGGTATTATTTTCATTTAAATTGATGTTAGTGAGTGGGATACGTCTAACAGATTTGTTTGCCATACCACCTTGTCAATGGGTAAACAATGAAACGAATTGGCCAATCATCTAGTGGCCAGAGATGTGACCCTGCCTGTGAAAAGTCCCCGGTTAAAGTCACATAATCTAATTCTGAGATAAAGAAAATGTTTTTTTGTGTTTATTTCTGCAAATGATAGATTATATCAGTGGGCTTGAGACAAAGTTCTCTAATTTTAATTTTTAACATAATAAATTCTAAAATAAATAACTTTATTGACACTACATTTTATTATTTTGTGAGAAAAAGCTTCCAGATAGTTTGCCTCCTAAATACAGATTCCAATCATCTTTGAGTTCACACCTGATCTCATATCAATAGATCCAGAAACGTATTATCTATCAAACTGACCTGAATGTAAATTCACGAGTGCTAGGAAAGGCAAGAAAACTGCGACTTTAGCCAGGTTACGATTTCTGTATAGATCATTTCGTGGCATCACCGGAACTTCCAGAACAGCTTATTTGTTCTGTTACTCAACATTTTGCCAAGATAGTGTCTTTAGAAACCTCAATTTATGTGTGTGGTTGGAGTCTACCTGCATGTCTGTATGTTTATTTTGCTCTTTGTAGTAGATTAAAGATTGTTAAAAGCTATACTTTTGGGCGCTCATTTCCTGCAATCACAATGTGACATTTTTGCTTTTATCATTTAAATTATTAAAATTTTATTGTATCTTCTCTTGTTACTCATTTACTTTATTATTGTGTTGTAATTATATTCTATTTTACACATACTTAAAATGCTTTGGAGAACTATTCACGTCGCGGTTACAGAATGAATAACATCGAGTGATGTGAAAAAAAAAAAGGTTTCGTTTATGAAAGAGGTGCAAACAAGATCTTAGGATGCTGACAGACTGCGTATGTTTGGCTCAAAACATTGAAGTTTGTTTTACTTTCTTGCTAAGTAACCAAAAGAGCTTTAGATTCTGACTCACCAGAAAATGGTTAACAACTAACATTGACAACGGTAGTTAAGTTTTAAGAGTAGCTTTGTACCTCTCCTTTGTTCCCTTTCAGGCCTGGTTCACCCTGTTAAGAATAGAAGATTACAATGTGAAGTGCGATTTGAATATACTGACATTTTGTTAAAACACATTTAGGCATTGATATTTTTATTTTTGACAGCAGTCTTGATTTGCTGCTCAAGAAACATCTATTTATCAGGATTCTTTGATGAACAGAAAGTTGAAAAGAACAGCATTTATCTGAAATGGAAATCTTTTGTAACATTACCAATGTCTGTTATGTTGCTTTTTAGCAATTTTAAGCATTCTTGCTGAACGGAATCTGAATAATACATATGATTCTAGATATGATTTGGGTTTCCCCTACAAAGTAAGACTGCGAGATGTTTTTTTCTATCGCACAAGCACTGCAGGCCAAGCTGGGTTTCAGAGTTTAATGTGTAAGTATACTTGCATTAGAAACACCACTAATGAAGCATAAAGTCTGTTACATACATGTTTTCCAGAGATTCCGGGTTCTCCTTGGTTTCCTTTCTCACCCTAGAAAGAGAGATGCAATAACATAGTCATAGTCATTTCTTTTGTTTTTGCTTGATTGTGCCTATCTATGATCTACACCAGCATTAAAGAGTTCACACAAAAAGGAAAATTAGGCTGTGTTTTATTTGTTTTTGAAGCATCCTAGGTATGTATGATATTGTTCTTTCAGATTAATCCAATTGGAGTTATATTAAAAACTGTCCAGAGCACTCCAAGCCTTTCCATGGGACTAAACATGTGTTTGCTGTTTACTCTTTGGAAGATGTTAAATAAACTATGCACAACCGAAACAAAAAACCCTCTTACATGACTCTGGGGGACGAATAAAGGCCTCTTGTGGCGAATGCATGCATTTTTGTAAACTAAATATCCATATTTCAATTATAATAAACACTTCCGCTGACTGTGGTTAGAGTAAACAGTCCCGGGGGATGATGTAAACACATTTAGCAGAAGTGAGAAAAATATCATATTTATCTGAACAAAACTGCACAGATTCACTACAGAGGGCCTTTATTCATTATTACATTTACACACACTTTACTTAACATGTTTTGGACTGTTAAAGGGAATCACCCCCCTACTGCAATGGCAGAGCTTAGAAGTGCCAGGACAATTTTAATATAAAAATTTTAAGAATTGGATTCGCCTGAAAGAAGAAAGTCACATACACCTAGCATGCTTCAAAGGTGAGTAAAACTTTTGCGTTAACTAGCAGCCTGGACCAGTTGGTATGCTGTGTGGCACTTTATTTTCTTTTTGATCTTGAAAGATGAATAAAAACATTTGTGTTCATCTATCATAGGCTGTAATTTTGCATAGCACGTTAACACCTTTTTTTACTTCCTCTTTTCATGTTAACACACAAAGTGAAGAGACATAAGAAATCAAATGTCAAAGGCAAAGCTAATCACTGAGATGTCACGCTACCTGACTTCCCTTTGGCCCAGAAGATCCTGAGTCACCCTGCAAATAACAAGCGTAAGAGCATTGGCCTTATATAATAATTCATTAAAGTTCACAAAAGTACAGTACAGAGGTCACATTAACTAAAATTAGTCATTCAGCCTATTGTGTTTTCCTAATTAAGAAAAAAAGCACAAATTTCTGGAATGATTAATGTGATGATGTTAATTAAATCAAGTTAAAGTTGATATTGTTAATTAAATCATAGTAAGGGTAGGAAGAGGGAAAAAAGAAAGAATACTGTGAGTTTGACTGAATTTGGGATGTCAATGCCATATTAAAGTCAGCGTGAAATGCATGTTTTGGTAGTTTTATTAATCATAACTGAATCTTCCGGTAAAAACCACAGACTTTGTGTAACATTCAGTATGCGGCACTCCAATAATTTATTCTGCTCAAACCACAAATGCAACATCCACATCTCAAATTTACACAACTGATGTACAGAACCAATTCATTGACCTACAGTTTTTTCTTTTTCTATTATGATTATTTGTAATACAACCTATTGTTTAAATGGCATCCATTGTCATTTCATTTTCATTGAACCCTCTAAAGCAGGGGTGCCCAAACTTTGCAGGACAGTCCATTGCCAGGACACCCCTGCTCTAGAGCAACACAGACGCTAAATCAGGTTAGGTTTAGGTTGAAGATAGACATACCTTATAACCTTTAAACCCTGGTAGACCTCTAATGCCAGGGGGACCTTGAATGCCGTGCTCTCCATCTGAACCCTGTGGATACATGCATGCACCCCCACTAGTATAAGACTCAGCATAATTAGTTTTCTTGTGCAATATCACTATTCTACTTAAAGACAGGTATCATTTAGCAAATTCAACATCACTTATAGACACTTCTCACTGAATAAATACACAGTCTGTTTTTGTCTTTATAAAGCTTTGTCCCAAAATTAATAATCATTAGTAAGCAGTTGATAAATGCAGCTATAAATGCATTGTTCTTGATGTATAAGCATCTGTTATAAAAGAGATTTAAAGGCTCAGTTATCTTCCTACCAAAAAAATAATAATAAACAAACACAACACACAGATACAGAATGCAGAAATAAGTATTTTAAGGTTCAAAAAATGAAACTGTACAGCTGCAAACTTGAATTTTTATTTAGTGTTTTTTTTTTGCTGACATTTATTTTTCATTATTTTTATCTATTTTATTTTTAAGTGTACAGATGTAAAGTATAACTTTTTTCATCTTATGTTCTGTATCCCTCTGTGTTGTGTTTAACTTTTAAATGCTTTACAAGATATAAATCCTCACTTTAGATGAGCTCATCAAAATAGACGATTGGCAACTACTAAATGTTATATAACTACCTGACCTAATCATTGATTAAAGCAAGAATATGTGTTAACAAGGCATTTATTAACACACTGAGCAACTACTTCCATGTTTCTAAGTAATATGATTTACACATTTATACTTTTTTAATCATTTACTTGTTAAAAAAGTATAAATACAATTATTAAACATTATAGATATGCTCAAGAGCAAAACATTTATAACTGTTTGCTAATGCTTATTAACTTTTCACGCTCTCGAAAAGTCTCTTAGGCCTAAATAAAAAACCTTCCTCTCATACCTATTTTTTCATAAGCATTTGGCTTGTTAACTGTCAGCCTTCAAGCAGTGTAACTTATGTAAAGTGAATTAAAGGTTTCTGAACATTATGACTTGATGGAGGCTTAATATAGCGTCTGTTATTCAAAGTTATTTCCTGAAGATGACTGAGGAAGCGGCAGGTATGTCACTGAAAGAGATAATATCGTATTTTCAGACCTTTATGTCTGGAAATCCCCCTCCCCTCGCTCACTCACTTTAGCACCAGGTGGTCCAGGGAGCCCATCCTGTCCACGAAAGCCAGAATTCCCCTGTCAACAAATAAAGGTTTCACTCCATGTCAATAAAATGCTAAGATGTGATATAAAAGAAAAATGCCAATTTTTTTCTTTAATTATATATATATATATATATATATATATATGTATACATATATATATATATATATATATATATATATATATATATAAAATAAACTACAACTGGGATGACTTACTTTTGGACCTGGAGGACCTTCTATGCCTGGTGGGCCAATTGGGCCTAGGGGTCCCTAGAATCAAAGACATTTTGTGTTCTTTTTTCGTAGTCCATGACAGTTTTAATGTGCAATAAGAAAGTCATTTGCAGGTAAATTTCACAGAAAGTTGAAACACATTGGTACCACATTAACCTGGTAACATTAACCAATTACGTGAGTTTGAGCTGCACTTCACCTTGAAAAATAAATCATTTAAAATTATTTAATAGAAACCTGATTTAGTTCATGAAAAAATACATGGCATTTAGAAGCCTTGATAATCAACCAAAATAGTTACTGCATGTAAAATTATGAGATATTGTACCTGCTGTCCTGTTGGTCCAGTAAAACCTGCTGGTCCTGGCATCCCACGCTCACCCTGTCAAAACAATTTTTTTTATAAAAAAAAGCACAAAAGCTGTGACAAAATCAATACTCTGTAAATGACTGCTGTCAGAGTGGATAAGAAGTCTCTTTTGCTTGCTGAAGCTGCGTTTACTTTTACTGCACTTCTTTTTAGAAGTCTTCAGTGTCACATAATGTCTCAAAAATAAATTTAATATGCTGATTTGCTGCTTAAGAAACATATGATATTTTATTATATTTAATCATTTGTATATTTTTTTGATTAATCTGGGTTCTTACTTGGGGTCCTGCAGGGCCTATCTCTCCAGGAAGCCCCCGCATACCCTAAAGAAAAACACAAGAAGTATTCATAAAGTTGTTTATAGTTTAGGCAATACAGTTTTACATTCCAAGATTCCATTCTTTCTATCTGTACAAATTTGGTAGGGTGATTGAAATACACAACTACAAAAAGGATCCAGTCTAAAACACAGGCTTAACATGCTGGCAGCACCTTTTACTGCCACTACTGCATGTTTACTTACCAAGCGCTGCCTTTCTGTAGCATTGCCAAGCCACACTGTAACCCATCCAATGTACTGGCAAGGATGTATTCTTTCATTAGAGCAGTTTACTTGACAGTTTATGGTGAAAGATAAAAGAGAGGCATAAATCACCACACCTATAAGCCTCCACAGCTGATGCATCCCGTTTCCTACATCAGATTTCAGGGATCCCATAATTTTGTACATTTTTCTTTCAAATGAGCCAGTTTGACTGGCCATAAACAGGAAGTACAGCCCAGGAAGCACAGAAATGAATGAGTGTAAAAGTGTTCAATCAAACAGCAAATGTTCCACTGCAAAGTTTCCGCGCGGTGCATGCGGCAGTAGACATAAAAGAGATTGCAGAGAAAGACAGAAGGAAACCGTCTGAACTCTAGTGAGTGCACAAGAGCATTTATTGACATTGGTTACTAGAAATATCGCTGTCTCCACCTGCTCTGTGTGCACGCATTAGCCAAATAAAATGGTTCTGCAGGAAAGAACGAGAAACGAGAACACTCAGAGGTTGACCACAACCTCAGAAAGAAGGAGGGGTGTATTAGCTGTTATATTAATCACACGACACTAGACAGATGTCAGCTGAAAAGTTTCCATAGGGCTGTTCTCGGCATCTGGCCTTGGAAATGAGAAGAACTGTGTGCTTGCCAAAACGCTACCCCACTTACTATGTTTCACATATATCAAACTAAGCCAAGAATATCTAAATATTTACACTGAGGCCTAAACCACATCACTTCAAGTCATTAGCTGAAATAGAAATGAAAACTGACTTCATTTGAAAGCATAAACAATTTGAAGTCACTTTAAATTAGCTTTGGATTGAAACCATCTAACAACACTCCTCATGTTGAAATATACAGCTGCAAGATAAAAAATAGGGCTAGGTTCAAATCACTGACCGGAAGAGTGAGCAGAGTGCAGAGGAACTGTGTGACAAGTTATGCTCTTCTAACAAAGCAGCTGCTAATAAAAGAATGCAGTATCAGAAATTATGATCTCATTCTCCAGAAGTAACACTCTTGCAACCCACAATCATGAAACTTTGCAGATCATCACCAGTAACTTTCATGCTCTTCCTGCCCAGCTCATGTGCAAGATACAAGTTAAGATGAGAACAAAAACATCAAAGACCTCCATTGCATCTTTTAGTTTAAAGAACAATCTAAAAAGAAATCTTTTTTCATTTAAAACCAGTGCTAAAAACGTGAAAGAACATTATAATTAAGTATTAAGTGAAACATACATTTTTGTTAACTAGTCTATTCATTCTGCGGCATTTTGAAATAATACTGACTAAGGCCTTCTCTGTTGCTATAAAGAAGCGCCTTCCTTCCTCATAGTCAGAGTTGCAGTTTGCATGTGCGTGATTGGTAATGAAGCAGGATGATTTTAAACAACATCTAGAGAATAAACAGAGCTGATGTTGACTATATACGTGCATCATCTGCTACTCTACCTCTCAGTGATGTATTCTGGGATTGGTAAACACTGTGGTTTCATCATTTCCAAATCTAGTTAGAAGTTAGAAGCACGCCACAAATATGTGGGGCTCCCAACAACCTTTTGACAAGGCCCCTTCCACCAGAAAAATCACTCAATAAACTCTAAATAGTGCACTTTCACTATGACACAGTCAATCTCATAACATAAATATGAATTCTAAATATAATAGAATATAATTCTAAAAAATATATATATATATATATATATATATCATAAATCAACATTAATATTATGCTAATGCGTGATTTAAATGTTTCAACGTGGTGACGACCAGAAAAGACCATACAAGAGAGTTTGAAATAAGTAATGCAAATGAAATGCAACATTTCTATAATGGAGTGCAAAACCTTTACAGAGAAGCAGTTGATAAATTAAAAAAATAAATCTGAGCTAGAATTGTATTGGTTTGTGACATTGATGCATTACCAATCAAACTGGATGAACTATATTTTCAAAGCAACTGAAGTTTTTAAATGAAGCCCTAAGAACTAAAACCGAGGTGAAAAAAAGAAAAACAAAACAAACAATAAGGACACATAAGATGAAAAAAACGAACTCACAGGGATTCCTGGTTGTCCATCTGAAGCTGCCGCACCAACACCTCCTTTCTCTCCCTAAATAAAAACAAAAATGGTTAGAAGAACACAGAATCGCTTCAGAATCAAAAGAAGAAAACTATCACAAAATGACAGATTTTTCTAATTGGAATAATTCACACATTTTTTAGAAACAGGGCGAATGTGGTAAGCTATCACTTTGCCTTAAATAATCATAGTACATTCCACTAATTGCAGATATAATTAGAGTTTTGCAGTTCCAATTTGGGTTACATTTTTTACATACTAATTACATAAGGAGAAATTAAGCGCTGAAAAGTTAAATATGCACACATCTTAATTGTAAAGTAAGTATGAAATTTGAGACAGTCTGTCATTAAAATCTAAACATGTTACACCCAACTGTAAAGGGAGCTTATCTAAAGACTTTTTTGCACTTTCTGAAGTACTAAATTACAAGCCATACACATGTGGGAATGCTGGTAAGAGATGTCCTCCTTTTTCCCGAGATGCTGGGCTGTGGCTGGCCATCATGTGAATTCAAAAATAGCGTGTTTCTGGTTACATGTGCATGTAATTTGTGTATGGGGAAACACACCTGATAAAAAATATGTAACATCTGACATTTTGCATGGGGCATGGGATGTGTTCAGAAAACACACTGCTGTACCACACTGCCATATGAAGGCAAAAAGTGTAACTACACATTTAAAATTGCACAAAATTACACATCTTAGGCAATTATTTAAAAAGGAAAAAAAGGGTATGGACACCGATATTTAAATATAGGCTGGGGAAAAAATTAAGACACTTTTCTATTTCTAGTAGTAGTTTTGGCTTTGTAGGGTAGCAGACTAGTATTACACAAGCAGTATGCATACCGTACATTTTGTGAACTCTACATGTGTTTGATTTTTGTATGCTTCCAGTAGCCATGCAAATAATAAAAATTGAACCATCATTATGTTTTCCAGTCACTTTCACTTGAAGAGGATTTTTCCCCCTTAATGAAAATACTATAATCTTATTACATGGCACAAAAATTTGTCAATTAACATGTTTTTGTAGTGAACTTATGCAGCCTCAGTGTTTGGGTGAATATTACTAAAATTATTCACAAATTTCACTTAAAAGCCATACATAAAATCTGTACATAATATGAATACACTCCTAAATAAAGTGATGACTCCTTGAAGGACTCATGGGAAATACATTCAGATAAATGAAGTCTACTAATCACTTTTTTTTAAAACGAATTACAAAACTAATTAGAAAAAATAAAAATCTACAAGCAATTTTTTTAAAGGACTTGTAATTTTTGACAGAAACACTAAATTAGGTAAATTGGTAAGTTGGTTTAAAAAATGAATAACAATGTGTTTTATTTCTGAGATTATATTATTTTTTTCTGAATTTAACCTACAATGTGAGGTCATGCAATAAAGTAACATATTTTACTATATATATATATATATATATATATATATATATATATATATATATATATATATATATATATATATATATATACATACATAAAAACTGTATAAAATGTTTATTTCCCAGTAGTTCTCTTACTCTTATTTCTCATTTTCATTCCTTAAATACATGCACATATAAACTTTACCCTAAAACGCTGACATTTGAAAAGACCTCACACAAAGCATGCTTTTGAAACATGACAAACAATAATTGTACCTTATACCGTCGCTCTGCAATTATATCCAGGAGAAACCAATTAAAAGGAATTTATGAGATTCCACATGACTTTTATCTCATTTAACCTATTGGTGGCAGTTTTTTGAGCATGCACTGAACGTTTGATTCAGGTGAAGCGTAAGTAATGACCCATTTCAGTTCAAATAAACTTATAATCAACATAGTTGATCACAAGTTGTTCTTGGGTTTTTGGGTCTGTGTGTTTCAGTGTCTTTTAACAGTCCATATGCATGTATGTCAGCATGTCGTGATTAAAGGCTGTTTCCAGGGTTGGCGGCACCACTTGTGCTGCAGGAAACCCACCCTTACAAAAGAGCTCTCTTCTGGCACACCACATTAAACCGAGTTTTGGTTAACTAATCATCCCTTAGTGGTCTGAGGAAACCTGGTGTTACCGCTAAAGCGAGCAATTCTGTCTCAGATCCAAAGGCTGAGACTTAATAACGTAAACTAGCAAACATGATAATACTGATCCTGTCCAGTTCAATTTTCACTTAAGTTGCATGCATATGCCAGCTATGGCCTTCTACGAATGTGTAAGCATACAATCGGAAGACAGTTTCTTATCAAAGTGCTAAAATACACAACAATGAGTTTACAAAGCTTACACAAATTCGCAAACACGAATCTATAACCAAGGCACGCTTTAAACAAGTTGATACGATAGTTGTCTGATGCATTACACATGTAAAGTAAAACCTAAAAGAATCACATGATTTGAATGTTTTCTTACAATAACACTGCTTAAAGATGTGCAAAGAGATTTGCATCATCATTTTTTATAAGTTGGATCATTTCAGTGAACATAACCAAACGTGTTTCCGATGTTTTAAAGGTTATTTTATAGCTATGTGGAACAAAATCTAAATGTCACATCTTTCGAACCAAGCCACATCCAAACCTGAACAAACATCAAGTGCCCGCCAAGAGGCAAATCAAAGCCCCGTACTGATAAACAGGCTTGATTTAATGGGGCAGTAAATGGCAGGGCGGCACTAATTTGCAGAGAACGGGCGGCACACAGATGCTGAGACAGATGCAGTAGCCTGAAAATAGATTGGAGTGACAGGCGTCCAATTTATGTCTAAAAAAACTGCAGTTATTTGTGCCTAAGCACAATCATAATAATAAATATTACTTATACAAAATGTACATGTATATACAAAAACTGCGATCAGACATCATAGATCTCAATATGAGCTCAAACAGTTCTCATCAAGTTATATAAACGAACGCATCAACACCACTAACAGTTCATTTGTTTTTCTATTTTCTTATCTCTCAAGACACTCAAAGAGAAATATCTGAGACAAAGTTGATCAATAGTAAAAATAGTAAAAATTTCTGAAAACTAGGAAGTCTCTTTAGCTTTAAAAGTGCAACACCTGAGCACTAAAGATCTCTGGGTTGTACACTAGTAGTGCACAATATTCATCAAATGTGTTTTAAATATTCATGGTGGCATTCCCAAATGTTATTGCTAGGTGCTACTTTATTTTTACAAAGTGTCAACATCCTGCTGAAAATGAGCTTTGCCACGATACACAAACTTCATAAAGCAACATTCATCTATTATTTATCATCATACCACAGTATAACTACACTAACGCTAAACCTTAGCTCATGTAATATGTAACCAGCACATAGTAATTTGGCTGGCATGTGACCTTATATTCATCTAGAGCAGAGAGCAGCTCACGATGCGTACTGTGTCATTGGCCCATCATAATCTGGGTGTTTAAGTCGCTATACATAGACCTTTGGGCAAGACTACAGTCTGCTGCTGGCAAAAAGCTAAGAAAAATGTTCGAGAGACGGATAAAAAGGACAACAAGGCCACAAATATGCCCTTGTGCTTAAAATAATCCAGGACTTTCTCATGTGAGAGGATGTCTGATCGTATCCCTAACACATCTGATGGTTTACACCCTGTGCTGCTTTAAATACTTCAAAAATTTTGGGTGTGAAGTTGAAACAGCTTAGGGTTGCCTGTCTGTGATGTATGCAAGAACAGAAAAAAACAACTCCGCATATTCATGAACTTCAACAACAAGACAGAAGTCATCAAAATCACTCAAAAAAACTTTGTGAGGAACAGGACAAATATTAACAAGTGGGTTTTTTCTTAAAAATATATATCACAACAAATTGCATTTTTTGTGATATTGGCACAGGATGTGAATTCATTCTCATGCACAGCCGGCAGAAAACAAGCAGTGCTGACAAAAAATGGCAAGGTTTTGATGGATAATAACATTTCCTTTCTATGGAACCAAAGCCAGTGATTTACAAAACATCTACGCTTTCTCAAATCAACTGACATTTACCTTAAAAGCATAGAGATTTAAGATGAATTTATGATGGACTCATCACAGTAAAGTGGGCTTATGCTTGAATCAAGACAAAATGTTTTCCAATGGGCTAAGAAATATCTTAATCCAAATCTTGTTTTTCCTACACTGTTGGCATATATTTTTCTTTTTATTTAAGCATAAACTCACTTAACATGGACAAATTCTTGTATGTATGTGTAGTTTGTTAGTTTGTACGTCAGTCTGAAATCTGTCTTACCTTAGGACCAGCAAGTCCAGGTAGACCAGGTTTCCCAGGTTCACCCTGCAGAGAAATGAGAATTAATTGAAGACTTTTTTCATTTTAAAAAAGAATACTGTAACATGAGATAAAAACCAATGCACAGTATGAACATTTGTAAGCAGATGCTAAAAGTAGAATTCTTACATTCATTCCAGGTATTCCAGGTGGTCCCATTTCCCCTCGTTCTCCTGGGATTCCCTGTAAATTGACAATAGTTTGCATAAGCAAAGAAAATTTTTGCCAATAATTTCTCATTTGCAATATATTTAATAAGATTTATTGTTTCTTACCTTACTTCCTTGAATTCCCAAGTCATCTAAATCCATTCTGGAAAAGCCAGTGCCCTAAAAGAGATTTTAAGCAAATGATTTCACGATCATTGTAGTTTTTGCTTACTAAAGAGAAACTTTTTGCACGAAAAATGTGAGAAGTTTGAGACTCACCATTGGTCCTGAAGGCCCTGGTGGCCCTGGTGGTCCCATTTCACCCTATTAAAAGATTGGGGGAAGAATTATGCAAGCCAATATGTATTTCTAATTTCAACGACAATGACAATCTGAAAATCTACATACTTTGGGTCCTTCCAGCCCTCGCTCCCCCTTTTGTCCCAGTTCACCTGCTTCACCCTATAAATAGAAGAACGAAATAATGATGCAAAGCTTTACCGTTATTAGAAAATATTCTTGATGTTTTACTGACTTTTTGTCCGTCTCGACCAAGCTCTCCAGAAGCTCCCTTTTCTCCTGGCTTCCCCTGGTGAACAAACAGATCATGGTGATTATACAAGTTCAACCCTTATGATGAACGGCACTAATAATTCTGTTGTACTTACAGGTTTACCATCAGGACCAGGAGGCCCTTCTCTGCCTTTCTCACCTCTGAAGCCCTGCATTGAAACAATGAGTTAAATATGTGTTTTAACGTGTATTTTCAGATCTCCAAAACAAGCAAAAGACCTATAGTTTAAAAATAATGTCTCACCATAGGCCCAGGTAGACCAGGCAGACCAGGTTTACCACTAGGACAATCGCAACCTTCCACAGCAGGAGAGCGATCCGAAGGACACTGGAAATAGGACACATTGCACATAAACCCAACCATTCACCAATCAAATTAAATATTTTAAAAAGCAAGAATAGTAATGCTGGTAACTTACCCTGTCATCATCCTGCAAGAAAAAGAGAGTTTTAGTGGGAAGGAAATCACTGGATTCAGATAACATGATTTACACAAGATGGATTTATTCCTGTATCAACATTCCTGTTGGTCCTAGAACTACATTCCTTTTTCTAAAACCTTTATGCTAAATTGAAACATGCTGGTTGACACAAACTAGCTTCTGATGGTGAACAACTTGGCTATCAAGACCAGCAGCAATTCGGTCTTACCACTGAGTAAATTTCACATGCTGTCTCACGCTCGCTTTGCTGGGGGTCACAGTAGATCCGTAACTTCTGCAGCATTATCTGATCAAGAAACAAAGAGCACAACAGAAATTTTATGATGTGGAACAATACTGTGGTAGCAAATGATCAGTCTTCCAAGTTTCACTTTGTTTAAACTTGTGATCAGGTAAGAGTCGAAAAGAGCAATGAAACATTGGAATCACTCACAGGTACTGTAGTCTCAATATTAATTTTCTTGGCGACTTGAGTCTTTCCGTTAATGTAGATGGGAACAACCGGATCTAGAAGCTGCTCCTCCACGTATGTGCCATCTATGAAACAAGTGATGCGTTTGGGCTTCACCAGGAACTTCAGCTGATGCCAATCCGTGTCAAAGAGCCTCTACAGGGACATAAATATTAGCAAAAGACATAAACACATACACATTGATATTCTTACACATTAGACATTTTAAAAATAGGTATATTGGATGCAATCATTCTAATCTTGCGTATTAACACAGATATTGTGAAATGGGATGCAGCCAATGTTTTTTTAATTAGATTTAAAAGTGATATAAAAAATTCTGAGACCTTGATGCCTCGGTCATTAAATATGACGCTTTGCTCTTTCTTCAGAGTGCTGGTGCAGGTGAAGGTGACTGATTTGTCTGCTCCGTTCACAGTCACCGCCATCTGCTTAACCCCGTCCTGAGATAACACTCTTAACAGGTCAAACTTCATCCAGTGAGCTGGGTTCTTCAAGCGCAGAGTGGCCACGAACACAAAAACTGGTGGAAGGCCTTCTGGAAAGATCTCTCTGTAAGGAACATCAGTTGGAGGTCAAAGTAGGCTGAATTTTCCAACCACAACAAGTTACATAAGTCCAACACTTCAACATGTGCAAGAACACGAACTAGGGAGTGCGTATTAAGAACTATAGATGTGGTAAAATCACCTGGTGTTGTGAGTGATATTCATACGAGGGCTGAGCTGTGACGCTCTCTCTGATATCAAAGAGCCCTGAACCTTCTGAGCCACCTGCTCGATCTTCATCAGGCTCATTAAATCAAAGCCCTTCTGATCATTCACCGTCCCGGGGATCCGCGTCGGACACACCGATTCTGTGAATGAGAGAACATAACTGCTCAGTTCACAAAGCTTCAGTTGCACTTAAGCTGTTATGTGACGCTTTGAATCAAAGTGCCTTTAGATTACCAGAAAACAAGTCTGTATGTCTGTTTTCTGATTTATTTAGATCTATTTAAAATCTCAGTTGTTTCCTAGACAGTAATGAGATGAAATAGAAAGCAAATGAAAACTTAAATTCGAAAGAGATCTCAACACCATGCTTTTATTTTCCAAGACACCAAAGTTTGCATTCGAAAGAGAGATCTTATTAGATGTGAAGATACAAACATTACATGTAAACACACACCAAATCTGAACTGCTATCCACATTAATCTTTGTTTGACTCATTTGCATGGATTTCAGCAATAAAGAAGAAATAGTGTTAGCATCACTTAATATTGCTTAATCATGACCAATGATGATAAACAGTTTATTTTCAGGATTAAACAGATGAATTGGGCCTCAAAGTTTACATCCATTTAAAGTCAGTGGTCCTAGAGAAAAATATGCTCCATAGTTTAGCACTACTCACCCTCACACAGTTTCTGCTCCATCAGGTCCCATATGCTGGCAATGGATTTATAATCCTCCACGTGTAGCACGTAAGTCGAAGATGGCTTGTTGGCCACAGACACCAACTCGGTGTTAGTGATCTCATTTCCTACACCGACTGCAAACAGAACAATATTCTGTGCCCTGGCCTCCATGGCAGCATCCTCGACGTCATCCTGCGAACGCCCATCGGTGAGAACCACAGCAATGCGGTTTCTGGAAGACTGAAGTGTGCGGTTAGGCATCCCGAAGACGTGGTCTGTGGTGAATTTGATGGCGCGGCCGGTCCGTGTGTTGCCCCCCAGGTATGAGATGGAGGAGATGGCCTCAGTGAGTTCCTGGCTGTTCTCATGCTTTCCCAGAGGAATCTCCAGTCGAGGGGTGTCGCTGTACTGGACAACTGCTACCTGAGTGTGCCTGGTGCTCACGTCAAAGCCACTGGTGATGTTGATGAGCCAACGCTTGGCTGTTTCAAAATTAGGGACACCCAAGCTCGAGGAGCCATCGACGATGAACGCAAGGTCATTGGGAGTTGTGCTGCAACCTGCAAGCCCAGGAAAACATTTGCACATAGGGTCCCACTCACAGACCAAGCTGAGTTACATTTCTTGAATTCAAATATAGAATAAACCCAGGTACATTTGGACACTTTTTGCCTGGCATCTAATCTATATGCTTGAAATACACAAGAATGAAGTATTATCTCAATTGTATTCCTTTACATTTATGCATTTGGCACATGCGCTAATTCTAAAGAGATTTACATTTGCTTTTAAGGTTTTACCAGTTCATGCATTTCCTAAAAATTAAACCTTGGCATTGCAAGTGCCATGATCTGTTTGAGCTATAGGAATGTCTATAAACCATTTAAACCATTTGACTAATATATTATAGAGTACAAGAATAAGTTACAAACCAGCTTGAGTGTCCTCTTGCTGGAATCCACTGATGTGTGGCAACAAAACACAAACAATCAGTGAGGAAAACATCCATGTCCACATGGTTTGGCAACAAGAAGCCAAGCAGCACTTAAAAATGCCTACATGGGACAAAAAAAAACACATTTTGTAATCTGCCTACACATTTAAATATATCATACATAATTACTGCATATTTAGTTATTTACTTATTATTAGAATTCTAAATGAACACATACAAAAAAGGTACTTTAGCAGAACCATGATTCAATGAACAAATGATAATGCCATGGTATTTTGATAGTTATTTTAACAAATGCATCTAAAACATGCTGTTTCCCTAATTACACATGGCCCTCAACATAAAAACCCTGTCCCTTAGAAAAGTTTCATTTAAAAAAAAACATCAATTATTCCAATAAACAAGTAGAGTAAAGAAAAAAACCCACTAAAATAAATAACGTTTCTCTCACCAGCGACGTAAATCCTGGGGATCCACTGGTTTAAACACCAACACGTCGCAACCAACACGTTACAGGACAAGAGCTAAAAATGCTCTCATCACTGACATGAATTACAGTCCAGTGCTACAGAAGCAGAGTGCAGATGGCGAGATACAACCAAAGACTATTTTATATGTGCACCCACAGTGACGTACAGCCTTTCCTGGGCAGAATGAAAGAGCGACGGGCATCAGAGAGAGGGAGGAGTACGGGTTTAACCCTCCACAAAACCATCTTCAAAGCAAGTCAAGCCAAATGGCTCCGAGCCTCCAATCCCAAGGCCCATTCCACAAATAGCGCAGTCCAAAACGTCTTTATTTTCTCTTCTGTCATGCATTGAGTTATTTAGAAGAGTCCATTGACATTACATTAACATCTTGTCTGTGCAATGTCTTTTGTGCGACAGTGAAGACTATGCCTTTATTCTTCCAGTAGCACAGAGTTTGTTTCCATCCGTTTAGGCCAGATACTTAAACACAGATGTTGGTGCTTTTTACTGAATCCTAATACTGTGAAATAACCCCTTGGGGACCACCATCGTTCTCCATTGGCATGTTTATGAATAAAACGATGTTTAGAGAGAAAGTAACACATCCAACCACATTAGTACCCCGAGGAAGGAATAACCTGTGAGTTTTCTCTGTATATATTTATACACCACAGACTTGAACACATATCCGCTGTTCAAACACATTTATATATTAGCACAGCTATTCTGGATCAAAGGTGGGCTCCTCCAGGTACCAGAGGAATCACACTAGACCAAAATAGAGGAGACGTAAACAAGTCAAGCGAAGCATGCAAGTTTAGTTTAATGGTGTGTAGTGTTTTTAATATGATGTAATGACGCTGAAATACAATGCTTTTGTTGTGTGGAGGATGTGGGGTGGAAAGGCTATGGGAATAAAGGCAGCGTGCATCACATGAATTAATTTTTTTCTGCTTTTTCCAATATATGAAAGGAAATGGTGGTATTGGGGAGGTTGGTTAGGATATTTGCTGAACTTTAACAAGTTCTTGATAGCTTAGTGAAACAGAGTACTTGTTGAAATATACACATCATGTCACGGCTATACAATGTCGCCATCTGCTGGATATAATGGCCTTTAAACCGCCCCTCTTGAATGCTTGCTTTCTTAAATTCAGGTTTGGGGAACATCTAGTGGTCCATGCTGGTACTTTAATCAGTTCAAAAATTAAAAAAAAAAAATGTTCCCCTTAATTTTTTTTACTCAAAATAACTAAAAAGAAAAACTTACACTCACACTAGACTGAATGCTTCATCTTGTCATTACGCCATTATTTGAAGGCCAACATTAACTCACCATTTGTTTCTTCGGGGGTTTTCGATTTATGAGTGAAACAAGCTTGTGGTTTAAATAGTTTGAAGTCATTTGATGCCGCTGGACTACAATGGTTGTTAGAGTCGTCAAACACTAACTCACACCCTTCATTGTAGGCAATATTACATTCTTTATTTAGCAGGTTGTTAGGAAGTTATCTGTAATCATTTGTTATGTATTGAGCGTTTTAAGTCAAGTGTATAAACAGCATCGTAACAAAACACTTAAAAGTGAGTCGAGGTCAAATTAATTATGCATCAGTGAGCTCAGGCCAAAATGTACCAATATAATTAGTCGGAAGAACTATTTTATTGTTGCTGTTTTTTTTTAATTGTCATATATTAATGTAATTAAATAAACTATATCATATTCTTAGAACGGTCATTTTTATATAACGTAAAAGGCCACTCGAGTATATGATTATAGCACCGTAATATATTTCGTGCCATATTATTTTTTTCGTATTTTATTACATTCATAATTAATGTACTCGTCTGTTTTTATTTGTATGTTTTGTCAGTCCGTTATATATTTGGAGCCGGTGAGTTTAGGACCCTGCGACTGGTATGACGAGTGGGCGGAGCCACGGATGATTGACAGGATATTCTGGAGGCACGGCAGGCGAGTAATCTGGCAAACTGACCACAGCCACACCGTCAGACTACAGACAGCAAATTTATACGAAATTCCGCCCCGAATCGGGAATTTCATCGCATTTTGATGCCGAAATATTGGCCGGAAAGTACCATCCATGGACTTCCATCTCTGATGTTCGCGTTTGAGAGCTGATAATGATGAAGATGAAGCTGCGAGCGGCGGGAGGCGAAAATCACCGATGCGACTTGAATTCCGTTAACGGATCCGATCGGGAGAGCGGCACCGGAGCGGCTCAGCTCGACAAGGAGGCGGTGTTCGAGTGGTTCGGCTTACAGCTGAACCCGTCCGGACGCGTGGAGCTGCTTTGCGGGCTGCTGCATATGTGTCAGCCGCTGGAGCTACGCTTCCTCGGCGCCTGTCTGGAGGATCTGGCCCGGAGAGATTTCACCGTCCTGCGGGATTATGAGATCCGGGCCAACTGCCCCGCTGATCTGGAGGGGCTGGTGGACGTAAGCGACCCCGTCGTGCTGTCCAAACTGCTCGTTTATTTGTCTCTGCTCGGATCCAAGAGCAGGGAATGCGCCGGGATTCTCTTCAGGACGTTGAGTCGAATGGACGCCGGGATGTGCGGCGCTCTACCGGAGCCGGAGACTGTGGATCAACTGCGACTGCTCTTCACGATGGGATCGTTACACCCGGCGTTCAGTTTCTATCAGCGGGAAGAGCTGCGAGCGCAGTTGGACAGGCTCCAAAGATGGGTGTGTTACGTTTATCTCAAAATCACTGACATCAGATTAACAAAAGTGGCTAAAATAGTCGGAAACGTACCCTAAATACCATGGTATTCCTGGGAGCACCACTCGTGTAGTAAAGTCCTGTCACAGTACCATGTTACATTACAGTACAATGTAAACCTGGTATTTACGTGGTGCTCCAGGGAATATTATCTTTCTTACTGTGGTACATTTTCCAAAACCGTGGTAGTTCCAAAGTACATTTTCATGTAGGCTATTGTTTCAAGTCGCTTATACAAAATAACCATGACATTATCTTGGTATTCTAGATGTGCACTGTGCTAATACCACCTTATTCTTTGAAATATGTAGAGTGGTTTTCTGAAAATCACATTCATATTGTTATATGAATATGGCAATACCATAGTAGTCTTGAGAATATGGCACTTTAAGAAAAGTCGTGGTACAATGGCGATATTCATGCGGTACCTTTTTAAGTATTGGCTAAAGTCACCAAATGACCATGTCATTACTGTGGTCTTTTGTACGTGTATTATTCTAATACATTGCAGTCTTTAAAATGCATGGAGTTGCATATAAATACAATGGTTTTAATAATCATATTAATATAGAGTAGGGGTACTCTGACCTCAGAACCTGAAAGAATAATTCGCCAATGGTTATTTCAAGACTGTCCTATGGCGTTTTTTAAAAGAAAATTAAAATAATTGAGTAAAATAAAGCCTTTGGTAAACATTACTTAACGATACGTTAATGTTTTGTTCTAAAGTTCTAATCTAGTGACTTATTAATAACGTATGCTTTCAAAAATTAGCATGAATGCTTTCGAATTTTTGTTTCGGCCATGAATGTGTGTGATTCACAACAAACCTGAAAAGTAACAGCAAGTTGTGTTTTTCTTTTTCTTTTTTTCTTTCACCCATTATATTGCCACTTTAACAAGGCAATACAATGGTATTCCTGGGAATACCACTTTTTTTTTTTTTTTTTACAGAAAAGTCCTGTGACAGCAGTACCACGGCACAATGATGGTATCAGATGATAAAAATACCATGCCGTAACGTGATGCAATCGATGTTCCATGGTACCACCACTTAACCACTAAATAAATTAAATAGCCAAAATGTGCTTTTTATAGTTTTTTTTTTTTTTTTTGTCTAGCTTTTCAAAGAAAAAAATCTAAATTATTAAACAACTTAAAAATATGAACTTTTATATACATATAATATTTAAAAAAATTAAATACACATGTAACTTATCAACCCATGAAAGCACAATTTAACTTAAATGATTTAGGGAAACAATATTTGGCAATTTTTTTCTAGAATCAGGCATGTATTTTTTATTTATTTTTTTACTGTACAAATAAAAGCAGCCTTGCTGAGCATAAAATAATTCTTTGAAAATATTGAAAACTATGTGTGAGTCTCATAATAAATGGTAATAATAGAGCTGTTGTAATTGTTATTATTATCATTATCTTACTTTACTTATTTTATTAAAAAAAAAAAAAATGCATCAAATTGTTACTGAGCAGCCTACCTGTAACACCGCTTTAGCGCAGATTTGGATTTTGAATCCCGGGTGACAAGCAGATACACAGCAAGCTTGTGCAGCGCTGTTTGAATAGACGACATGCAGCTTGTGCGTGTATTAGAAATCATAACGGTCTGCAGTTCATTTACTAATCATCTGAGGCTAGTTCGCTAATTCAGTCATCAGCCAGCAACGGTCACCACTGAAGTCTTCCGATTGAAGACAGCACTAAATGTCTCTCGCTGACGGTGCTTGTAATGACTAGCGTTTTTCTTTGACAAATGTTTTTACTTTGCAGACATGTTTGCTGCGCATTTATTTGATCACAGCACATTATTGTTTGGCCACTCTTTTCGGTTATTTGGCCAAGCACAGACAGAGCTTTTTTAGCTATTTTTGGCCGAACCATTTCAGTTGCCAGCCATTCTATGCATCGCTAAATTGAAGATGAATAGTCAAAAATTATTGTCTGCTGGATCCCTGTTTGGGGATAATACTTTTGAATCTATCCTAAAGGATCCTAAATGGAATAAGTAACAAATGAGATGAGCTGAAATCCATAGAAGAAAGTCTGACTCCTATTTATTCATTGGATGTTAATGTTTAGAAAAAAAAATGAATGCACTGAAAAAATGTCACACTATTTCCTAAATTCTTAAAAATCAAGTTTTGATAAGCTACGTTGGAAATTCCCTCAAGGATTTACTACCAATGAAGTCAAATATGTTTCATTTTAAAAATTTGTATCTCTTTAACATCCAGAGGTGCATCGGACATCAGCCGGATGCGTGTGCTCATGTCAAATTGACAGCTGTCAATATGTTAAGTCGTTTAAAGTGTCACCTTTAAGGCAGATCCTGACAGGGAAAATCCTGGCAAATACTGTGGACAAATACATTAATCACTCTTAAATTAATTCAGAAGTACAGATCAAAAGAACAAATCCATGTAAGTGCATGCCTGGCTATCTAATGTAAATTATAGACGTCAAATATCCAAACGCTTTAATCTAAAACAACCACATGATGGCCCGTTCGGTTTACTACATTCATCCGTGTCCAATGCTATCCTCCCTGATCTCTTTTGATCTCCATGTGAATGACTTTATTGTGAGCTTTGCATTTTGTAAATGAGGCCATGTGTGGGACTTTTCGTAGCATGGGACGTCCACACTCATTAGTCCGAATCAGGTCTCCAACACTGTCTGTTTATGAATGTCTGTTGTTTGTTGCTGATGTCAAGTTGAGAGTGATGTTAATGGTTTAAAATGACGGTGATGAGTCGTGGTCGTGTAAGCCGAGGCATTACGCTAACTTGCTTTAAAACAACGGGGGAAAACCGGTTCAATCGAATTAATTGACACATTTTGAACGACTGAACGTGAATGGATTTGATTGGAAGTGTCTGATTTATGCCTCGCATTTGGAAATCCATCCATTAGTTTCTCGACCAGTTGTTTTGTTCATTGTTCATTTGATCGGTGTTGGCTGATCTGTTGTGAAACGATAAAGCAACTTGAGTAGAAGCGAATGCACCTTTAACCTGAGTCTTGTTGCTTTAGACAAGATATTTTTGTTGGTTGATTTATCTGTATTAAACACTGAATGCGCTGTAACTAGATGTTGTTTTGTTGCTCAACACGAGAGCTGCACGAGAACCCACAGTAATTATATAACATCAGATGTGTCTATTTTGCTCATTAGAGAGTCTGATGGTAAAAATTGATGTTTAGTCACCTTCTTAATGACTTCTTTTTCTTTCAGAGCCAGTTTTCCAGGCCGGGGTTCCTCTGTCCACACCGGGAGAATGACGTAGACTGGACACTTTGCAGCAACGCCAATCCACACCTCAGCGGCACGTCGCAGAGGGAAGGTATCTCGCCTCTCAAAGCTGAAATCCCTTTCAAAACGCAGAAAAAAAAGTGAGAGCTGCAGCACTGTAATGATGATGTCTTTTGATGTTGCAGTTGTGCACATTGAGAAGATCATTCTGAAGGAGGTTTCTATGGGAGGAGACGGCAGGCAGTACAGTTTTGAGGTAAGTTCAAAAACCCATCAGAGACGCTGAGTTTCAATGCTGACATTTCATCTAAAAGAAGCTTAGAGAGCTCCAGGATTGTGGGAAATGATTTACAGTGATATGTACCCAGTAGTATGTCAAGCCGATAAGAGAAAGTCTCAGAAAGTGAAGTTACCGATTTTCTACAGAATTCAAATGACTGCATTTTTGAATTGAAAGTTAATTAGTAAATAAATACAGCAATATTTACAAAAAAAATCCCATATTGCTTAACATAATAGTATTTTTAAAAATGTAGTTTTGTTATCTATACGAATAATATATATAAGAATGTTAATATATAGCTGTATGATAATGATATAGCTATGTGAAGTGGGCTTAGATCGCTATGGAAGAGGCTACTTTTTTCCTTCATTGAATATTGTATTTCATTTAAAAGTACGCCGTAAGGTTTTACTTTATAATGCTTGTATCTGTGCCGATGTTGCTGGTTAAAAAAGTAAGTTAATGTAGTGTAGGCATAGTGTGAATCAGTTTACAGTTAATGTCTTAGTAGCAGCTGTTGTTTCAGATTTGCATGCACGCTTTGCATTATTCATGGTGTTAAAAAGGCCTTAAAATGAACGCGCACTCAGCCTCTGTGGTTCCAGACGTGTCCTGAAGGCTGAGCTACGCTCTCGGCTGTGTACATGAGATTTCTGTCTCTCCAGGACAAGCGAGGAAACATGCAAAGCCTGAGCTGTAAACATCCGGTTGTTGATACAGAGTTGACAGCCTCACCAAAGAGGCTTTGGCTCAGCTCACAGTGAGAGTATGGACCAGTGCCAAAACAGTCGGGGAGAAAGAGAGAGAGAGAGAGAGAGAGAGAGAGGCCTGACTGAGAGAAGTGCTTTTCTTTTCCTTTGCCTAATGTATCGTGTAATTTTCAGGGTTGAAAATTACCCTGGAATCCTGCAATACAGTTTTGTCACAAAAGCTGGGTCGTGGCACGATAAATATCCTGCAGACCGCAACATAGTGTACCAAGCAAAATATGAAATTGAGGAAAACGAGATGATTATCTCACAATGTTGTGCAAGTAGCTTGTATTGTTTGGGCTGTACTGCGATTGGCTGACGTTTTCAATGAGTGACAAATGAGTCATTTTGGCATTTGCAGTTTTATTAAATGGTGTATTTTCTCAACAGAAAATGTATTTGATAAGACAAAAAGATGAATAAATAAGAGGGTTTGTAAAAGGAAATTAATTTCAGAGATTCAGCAAGTAATTATACTTTGATTATTATTTTTGTGTGGTGATTAAAGGGTGCATTATTTGACCCTGAATATCAAAAAAGGAAAAAAAATCTGATTGTACATGGAGCTCCTTTTATTATAAAAAGATAAAGGAAAACGTGATTTCTCACATTATGACTGCTGTAAGTGATGATGTGTCTGGGAATATCCCCCTTCCGACACTTTTAGGATTCTGGAAGAGCAGATGCTCTAAAAATCTGGATGAGTAATGGTAGAAATGGAATCCAGCAACTTAAACAGAAAACACTTGTCTAGAACTTTTGGTTCAAGTGCTAGTCATGTTGAGAGCGTTATTCATTTATTTATTTATTTTTTGTTTTAAACTGTGTGCATAGTAAACTCATAAGACATCTATCTCTATATATATATATATATATATATATATATATATATATATATATATATATATATATATAATATTTATTGCTAGTTTCCCTAATACAGCTGTTCTCATTGAAACTGGCATTTTTAGCTGTTGAATCATGACTTTTTTTTTCCTAATATTTTTAGGATGCTTGTATAGTTAAGACTAGTTCCTGGCTTTGACAGTTTCACTATAAATTAGATCTTGTAAAAGGTCATGCTGAACTGTCAGCCTTAAAGTTAAGGACCGGGTGCAAGTGAAAATTGGCTTTGACAAGTAAATAAAGCTGTAGTTGACTGTTGGTTTAAAACCATACAATTATTTTTATACAGGCTACAAGTTAAGTGTCAAAAGTTTTTGATATTTATAGCAAATACACAAAATTTCCATAACAGCCTGTCTGTTGTGCTGTTATTCAGTTTTCATAACCTAAAGGCTGTTTGGAGGCTGGGAAGGAGACGTATTGAGGACACCCATGAGGACATGATGAGTCTTTCGCTCTGCTCTCCTCAGGATGTATTAAGATAGAAAGCACTTCTGACAGAGATTTAAGTGTTTAAGACCACAATCACTGTCACGTTCGGTTGTTATCATAAACAGCATAAACGAATGCTGTTCCACATTATTGAACGTGAAATGTTCTCAGTGCGAACGTGAAATCATTAGACGCTGAGTTTTGTGCACCGCTCTGCCGAGTCCGATGCATCCTCATCAAAACAAGTTTGAAAGAATGGAAAGAAAAGGAAAGCATTTCGTGTTCTCAGCCAAATTTGAGCCACTACCTTTTTCTCTGTCCGTCTTGAAGTCTTGTATTCCATCCTTATGTGAGTTGCATCCCAATCAGAAATCCCCATGCGTCACCATAAAGACGGATTCTCCACCCTTTCCCAGGCTTACAACTGAACCCTGACCACCTGTGTCTCGCCAAACCCTACGATTAAGACATCAGTATTCACTGGAGAAGCAGACGAAATAGCATGCCAGCCCTTGTTAAGGCTAAAATATTTACTCAGTGCGTTGGGCTACCCGGGTGTTGAAAGAGGCAGTTTGGAGTTACAGATAAACACTTCAACACTTTTTTTGTTGTCTGAGATGGATGAATTGCAACAACTACAGTCATCTTCTTATTGACTCTTGGAGGGAGGTTATCTGCCAGAACATTTATTTGGATGTGTATTGTGTAATTCTACCAGAAACACACTAAAGTGAAAACAGTTGTGAACTCCACAAATAAGAATATTGCTCAAAACTTTATCGCAATGTTTTTTTTGTTTGAAATACAGATAAATGCACCAAAACGGATGTACAGCATACTTCATTTGTCGTAAAAGCCAAGTTTGTGAAGTCGAAAGCAAAAGTGTTCAAACTCTGCGCATAATCTGCTTGCATTTGATAATTGGCAGCATTTGTATTTAAAAGAAAGATAAATAATTAATATTACGTATTAGACCTATTACAGTTTAAAAAAAAATTTCCTGTGATGCAAAGCAGACTTTTTCGTTACTCCGGTCACATGATCCTTCAGTAATCATTCTAATATGATGATTTTGATGATATGATGACAAACATTTCATATTATTATTAATGTTGAAAACAGTTGTGCGGCTTTTAATGTCTTAGCAGAAACTAAAGACATATTTCTTTGGAACACATTTTTATATAAATGCAAAAAAATCTTTTGTAAACTTTTTATTTAATTCTTTATATAAATGTATTTTGCAATATTATATCAGTCTGTCACTTACTGAATTTAAGTAAAACAACAGACTTCAGTCTGTACTGGTTAAAAATATGATAGTTATGCATGCATTCTTTTCAGTTTAGCGCTGAGACTTTTGTTTTCTCTACATAATATTTGCATGAGCTAAAGTTGTGGTGAATTAATTTAAACCAAGTGAACTCTAGTGGCTGAAATGCTCAAGTTTTAAAAAAAAAAAATAAAAAAAAATACTGCAATGACCCAGTTTGGCGAAAAAATGATTCTGGGCGTACGCCCCATTCTGATGTCATTGTATTTATTTGGGCTGCTTTAAATATTTTAGGTATGCGTAGATTTCAATGGGAGATTCCATTGGAATATTTTATTTACCTAACACGTTGTAATCTTTAAAAACGAGCTAATAGTCTAAGAGCTCAAATGTTCTTCTATTGCTGTAATGTCATTTCTGGAACCCAAACTATTGGAATATTTGACCAAGGATATGTGAAAAAAATCCATGTTAAGGCATCTGTGGCAAAAGGACAATCACAATTAATCATGTCTGAGTGAAATATGATGAGCTCTGGAGAATCCAAGTAAAAGATTGGTTTTGCTTAGGCAGATGAGAGCAATACTGGTCTCATAGAATTTCTCCTCTTTTGCAGGTGAAATGGTCAGACTCTTCCTCTACTGCCGTCACCAAAAGTCATCGTGAGTTGGAGGATTTTCTATTAAAGGTGAGCAGAGAGACACAGGTCTTTGGTGTGGTATTTGTGTTTGTTTAGTCACGAGGGACTGTAGCACATGCTATTGTGCCCACCAGTTGGGCAAGATGCCACCTGGCCAGACCAGCAAGGGATATTATCCATCTGTTTCTATTTCTATTTTCCTCTCTCTGGCTGTGTTCGTAATGGAATACTGGCATTCTGCATACTGCGCTGTATGAACTTCAGTGTTATTTTAATAACATTTATATTACAATATTTATTAAGATTTAAAAAAAAGTGTATATATATATATATATATATATATATATATATATATATATATATATATATATATATATATATATATATATATATATATATATTTTTATAAATCTTAATAAATATTATTTATATATATATATATATATATATATATATATATATATATATATATATATATATATATATATATATATATATTTATATTTTATATTTATTATTATTTTTTTTATATTTATTTCATTTCAATTTGAATGTTATTTTAAAAAAAATTGGCATAAAATTTTTATTTAATTTTCTATGTTATGTTATTATTTGTGCTATTTGGCAACCATTACTATAATTAGCAATTTCTTATTTTAGCTTTAATTCGATTTAATGTTTTTCAGTTTCTACATATAACAGGTTTACAGCATACTGTATCTTTTTTTTAGTTTTGTTTGATCAATGTCTTTTCATTTCTACATATTTATAACACATTTACAGCATACTATATGTTCAGCAGTGTCTAAAACATCTTTATCAGTGTATAAAACAGTATGTAGTATGCAAAAAAATGTTTCAGTATGGCAAGTTGTTGTAACATGATCTTTGCCTGTTTATTTTAGCGAGTGCCTTCCTGTTATCATTTTAGAAATAGTTAGGGTTTGTTTTTGTTAAAAATCTTGTTTGAAATTACATTCCAGTCAAATTATATATCAAAGAGATTTTCCATTACACAAATTTATTACACTGGAAATAGGTGGTTAAAATAGTGGTTGCATTTTGAGAATCTTTTTTTTTTTTGGTTGTGCACTGCACATTTTGTCTGATATAGCTAGATGGACCCATCTGCGTATTTTGTGCATACTTTGTCCATATAGTGTATGTATAAGTTTTTGGCTCAAAGTATTCGGACACCCAACAGAAGGAGGCACTTCCAAAACTGTTGCAACAAAGATGAAAATATAACTGATGTACTTAAAAATTGTATATCTATTTGCAACAGCTTTGAAAGTGTCTGAAATGACTGTACTCAAATTGTACAAATCATTAGAGTTTTTGGCCCAAGATCCGCATTTAAAGTCAGACCAAAGGTGTTAGGACTTGGCTTTGCAGACCAGTCAGGTTCTTCCACACCCACTAAATCAGTAATCTATTCGTGAACCTTGCCTTATAGACGGGGACATTGTCATGATAGAATAGAAAAGGGGGCTTTTTTAACAGTTTGCTATATAAATTGCTATAAAATTAGAAATGCATTTCCCTGAAATACCATTATATGCTTTAACGTTAGTAATTGCATATTAGAAAAAAAGTACAAATCTTAAAGTAGTCAAACCTGGTTAAATCACTTGTACATATAAATTTAATACAGCTAAGCTAAGCTACATAAATTATATTTATATATAAAGTGATGTAAAACAATGCTTCTTTCTTTCTAGCTTCCTAAGGATCAGAGCCCTGATGGCTTTGAGAAGGGCATCGTCAGGTTACTCAGTCGTGGAGATCAATGTGAATCCAGAGAACTGGAGAGAAACCTCAGGTAAATGTCATCTCACTTTTAACTAGTGTTGTGAAACATTACTTATAATAGTAATCTTGCATAATAGTGTTACTTCAAAAAAAAAAAAAAAAAAATCGCATCCTTACATTTTCTTCAGCTTAAAGATCCTTTTTTTGGCACGCATGGGTTTTTGTTCAAGTTTATGCACTATTTGCTGTCATTATAATCCCATTGCAGTCTTTTCTTGCAACTCTGTCATGGGATAAATGTAGTTGTGCTGAAAGCTTAAAGTCTCAGTGCTAAACCAAAAGAAACCGAAAGCCATACATAACAACCATATTTTGAAATACTAGTGCATTAGTTGTATTAGTTTCAAACTGAGAGCGTGCAGTGGACATAGAAAGGATTACAAATATTAACTTAAACCTATTTAGAACTGTTTCCTGACTACAGATGTTCAAATTATATAGGCATTAGGCAGATGTATTTTAAATCTTTAGAGATTGAAAGATTTGGATCAAGTCCTTCACTAAATTGTCAAAGGGATTCAGTGTTCAATTTGGTTTTTTTTTGTTGTCACATAAAACAAAGTGTCCTTTTCAAGTCCCACAACACATGGCAGTATTTAGGTCAGTAACACTGATGTCAGGACCAGAGGGGATTCTGCTTCCTGTAGCGCAACTTAGATGTGGTCGCAGATTGTGAAAATAAAACATCAGTGACTGTTTCAATACCTTTAACTTTTTTACTTTGCAGGGAGAAGTTCCTGTCTTTATCACAGGATGTCCTTCAGAGATGTGACGTTTCCAGGTTCTTCATGTCTGACGCGTCTGTACTGCCGTGCAGCCACTGTGAGTCAAAAAATGCTATCAGTTGATGACTAACGTTGAACTCGCCAAATATCAGTATATTAATAGACGAAGCATGATTTCACTGTGTAACACTTGCCCATCTGCTCGTCTCTGCAGGTACCAGTGCGCCCGTAGCCAGAATCCATCAGCCTGAGCGCGGTTTCTCTGAGGACTGCTCAGAGACTTCCAGCCTGGAGGAGGGTGAGAGAGATACAGACCTGTCAGATCTGCCCTAGAAACACTCGCCAACACACACACAAGTGCTAATGCTGCTCTGATGCTACAGTCTCATCAGTGACTTTTCTCTTTTTCAGATGTGGAGGCTTACAACGTCAGAGCTGCGGGACTGAGGTAGGCCTTTACTGAACAAATTAATATTTTTATTCAGCAAAGATGCATTTAGTTGATCAAAGCTTTATGCTGTGCTTTTAGTGTACTTGAGTAACCTATTATTAGTTTTTTACATAAATGTAACTTGGTTTGATATTTTATTATCTATATGTAATGCCATTCATGTATTAAGTGTGTCTTAAGCGTCCAAATACTTGAGTCCGCTGTACATGATTAAAATCAGGTCTGTCCTGTAAGGATCAGCAGAGTAAACCATGTTTACAGCCTTCTCCTGTCACATAATCTGTTTTCTTCTCCCTGTAGTAATCGGCGCTCTGAATGTCAGAGGAGAGGAAACTGTGAGCAGAATGGAGAAAGGGTTTGGAAGAAAGAAAATGAATTGGAACAGGTGAGGCCGTGAAATAGTTTCTCACTCTTTGGTATTCTTGGAATGGCAAATGACTGATAGTGCTTTTGCAGTAAGAATAGTTTAAATGCATATGCATATTGCATTGAATAGTTTTTAATGCATATTGTCTAGAGAGACATAAAAAATGTAATCGCCCATTACATTTTTAACATCTTATGTCACTGTTGGTTTGAATTGTCGAATGTTCTGAGGTTTTTATACATAATTGGATTCAAAATCTTTAGTTACCACCTTTATTTTTAAAAAGGGAGGCAGGATGTGACTTCACAGTTAATGAAGTTAAAATAACTATTTTGCAAATTGTAAAACAGACAGAGTTGTTCACTGTTTTGAGGCATGTTCGACACATTCATATTCATATTCTGTCTCCCAGCAGAGCTGCACAAATGATAGAAGACTCTTCACAGCTGGACAAAAGAACAAAGGAAGAACAGTTGTAAAAAGGTACTCAAACACCCGCTACTGTGCTTAGTTTCCCTCTATATGGGAGCAGATTGAAATTTTGACCTGGTCTTTGTGTCTGAATTGAGACAATATTTTGAAACTTAATGATTTTCACTGTTGCATAAGGTAGGGCTCATGGTCATGATTGCTGTTTTATGTTTTCAGGGATAGAGGCAAACGAGTTACCGGTGTCAAGACTTCTAATGGAATCCAGAAACCTTCTGCCGCACTGATGATCAACCAGGCAGCTTGCAAAGGTCTTTGTGCCATGGCTTAAGAACAACGAAGCAAAAAATGATTGATCTGCCCATCTCCAAATACATACTGCATGCATGTACTACTACAGAGAACTACAGCCGTGTTTTCTTCTGTCCTTTTGGTTTGTAGACACGGGAAGGGACCGGTATGGGGACACATCTTCAGAGAGCTCAAACTCAGTGCCGTCTAGTCCTGTTCACCAGAAGAGCCTGGAGGACCAAGGTGCGTTATTCATAATGTAAAGGGTTACTTCAAAAAACTTCTGTAATTTACTCAACCTCATGTTTTTCCAAACATTTAGCAGATTGACAAACTCCTCTTTACATCTGGACAGAATACTGCTCTTATATAACAAGAAAACAAGTCTTTTAAGAGAATTTTTTTTTTGCTCAAATAATTTATTGGAGGGCTTCCCCCATTTATGTCTTTTCAGCAAACTCACACATTTTGTTATATTTGCAATATTTTATTTAATATTTTCTGCTTTTGGGGAAAATGAAAATGCAAAATCTGTGTTTGCTTGCAGTTCGCGTTTACCACCATACAAGTTCACTGAACTTTGACTTTTGATGCTCCATTCTCGCAGTAGTTTAATACCGTTATGATTTATTAAATGAAATCTACATGATGATTTAATGTGTGTCTCTTCAGATACGGAGAGTCAGTCTGATAACTCAGCCCAGGAACCAGCTGAAAAGACTCACCTCGCCAAAGGCGTTGGCGGGAAAGCAGTTGCCATGGTGAATCCATTAGTTCCAGAGCCGCAGAATGTTCCGCAGCCTTCTTCAGTGGTGGAGCTGGCGCTGACCGCGTGCCTCCCTTTCCCTCTGCAGTACAACAGCACCACCCAGAGAGACGCGGGGCAGGGTAAGATAACCATCACCATCCCGCTGACCCAAGACCCTGGAGCATCCTCGGCCAGCGCTCACCCACAGCAGCAGCCGCCGCTGGGAGCGTTCAGCGTCCTCTCGCCCAGCCAGTGTCCTCTGCAGCCCGCCAACACCACCACAACCAACAATCCTGTCAAAACAAATGCCAAGGCCTCTGTTACTGCCAATGTCGCTTCCAGTTCCTGCAGTAACCAAGTACCAGGACCTTGTCCCACAACTGTACCCACGCACACCCCGGGACCGGGGCCCCTGCCGGCCCCCGCGGTCACACACAGCACCGCTCAGAGCGATTCCTTGTCCTACATCAACAGCTCCAGCCTGCCAGTTACGCCACAGGCCAGTGGTACGCAGCAGCAGCAGCAGCCAGGGGGCTGTAATGCCTGTGGCTGCCGTGGCACCTGCGGAGGAAACAGTGCCCACCAGACACCCAGCTACTTCCTGCCGCCCCAACCCCAACCAGCCCGTCAGATGTTCGGGCCGCCGCCTGCGTTCTTCCACCTCCCTCCCTCTCTATGCAACAGCTTCCCTGCCCAGGGTCACCAGAATAACGGCACGCCGCTGCCCTTCTACACTCACACCGGTCCTCCAGCGGCGTTCCTGCACGCTCACTCCGAGCACATGCTGGCTTCGCAGGCGGGATACAATCTGCCTCAGATGCCCCCCTTCCGTCGCTTTTATCCACCTGTCTTTCAGCCGGTTGGCATGATGTCTAGCGGAAACAGCATGAAGAAGACCAACAACGTGTCCTGCTATAACTGCGGCATGAGCGGACATTACGCTCAAGACTGCAAGCAACCGTCCATCGACGCCGGCCTGACAGGTATGAAGATGCCAGAAACACTGCAAACACAGATGTGAATGATTTCAGCTGCGGAAATCCATTAGCTGTTTGGGTATTTTAAAAATGTTAAATATTTTTTTATTTAGTTATTTCGTAATTTAGTTACTCTTACAAATAAGGGGAAAACATACATACACAATATGACAAGTTTTTATTTAAAAAACTAATTTATCTAATTTATGCTACATTTACATATTTTACATTTATTGTACATTTTAAAAACGTAATCCTAATCTAAAGAGAGAACTAATCCTTAGCCTTATATAACTAAAGCATTATCTAAACCTTAGAGTAATTTAAACGATAATAATTTGGTTAGTTACAGCAACAATTAATGAGGATACGTTTCTAGTCCATAACGCGATTTAATTATAATTAAATTGAAAAACCTTGATATTTAGTGATTTCTTTTTTTTAAAAAAAAAAAAAATCTGCATAACTGTTACCGTCTATCCATCTCTGTATACTAGCAGTAATGAAAAGACGTGGATTTTTTTTCACATTTCAACAAATAAAGTTAACTAAATGAGCTATCTGTAAATATGGCTATATTGTTTACTCTGTATGTTCCAAAAAGAGATCATAAAACGAAATATTTCACCATTTACTCACCTTTATATCGCTTTTTAACCCCCCTTTGCTTTTTCGTCAGTCAAACAAGATTGAGGGATGAGAGGAAAGTGGTGATAACGGTGGGTGAACCCCTAAAAACCACACGAAAGTACCATAACACTAGCCTATATATCTTTTTTGTGCGTTATCCCACATCGTGTGAAGTCATTTGTAAAAACAGACCGATATTCGAGCCGCTTTCACTCTTATTCCTTGCTTCACCGGAGTCTCGCGCGCACGGAAAACCGTTTGTTTGCGCGAGCGCACGCTTCCAACCAAACTCAGTGAATTTTGCGGCAGTCGTAAAAGCGGTAGATTGGAATGTAGAAAGTTGAGATTTTTATTGTTGTTGTTGTTTTTATAAAAGCCCCACGCCTACGTTTGAAAATGCACTGAACTTTATTTTATGCACCGAAATATTTTTGTGTTGCTGTAGTGGATACAAACCTCAAGGGGGCGACAGAGTTGTGTATGTGTGTGTGTGTGTATATAATATAATATAATGTAATATGATATAATCGCATACACACACATGTTTCGGAGCTTTGAATATAAGTAGCATGTGCCAAATATTTTTTCCAGCCGTATTCCTTAGCCCCATAATACTTTTATCATTCATATACACCTTTCTCTCTGTTTCAGGTGGCTTCCGACTGAAGTACGTTGCCCCAAACTCCTCAGAAGCACTAGATAAAACCGATTGACAGCGAGCAGGGGACCAAAGCCCAGCGAGCCAGCGATTCCACAGACCTTGAGATACAGTTCTGTTCTGTTTGTGTAAGCATCCTTGTCCGGAGAGCAAAAAAACAAAACACACAAAAAAAGAGCCAATGCAAGGCAGGTTGCTTAAACTTAATGGGTTCTCTTAGAAATTAAATTATCTTAATGTTATAGTTAAATAGGACGGATTGCGAGAGGATTTTTGTTTTAGGTTCAGACTAGTTTGTTGTCAGAAGGATTTTATACAAGCTGATGTTCTCATTCGCAGCGTCTGGCGAAGTTGATGAGAAAATTAAACTTGAGTCCTTTAGTGCATTTTTGTTTTTCCGACACGGGTGGATCTTTATAGGATTTTATACGTTACGTGAGAAAACGACAATAAAAGTCCCGAAAAAAAAAAAAGGAATATTTTGGAAGTTTGTTTTGTTATTGAAGATGCGCTTGTTCTCTTGCTGATAGCAGTTTATAATGATGCTCTAGCGACGTTATACGCTGCCGGTTTGAACTGTTCTCATTCTCAACGCGATGCACTACAACTGTTGTTCTCCGTAAAATGTGAGTCAGGTGTTTGACATGCACTGAAATCTTCAGATCTGCAGTACTGCCTCTCATTTACACGCTCCGACCGCTAGAGAGCATCTCGGGGCCCCCACGGACTCCAGCGGCCTCTCGCGGGAGACTCTGTGCTTGAAGTGTTTTGAGTCAGACAAAATCCTTCCTACTTGTTCATCCTAAAGCACTGTTAGAGGAAATGCAGTTTAGTTTCGACACAAGATACTCTGTAACCGAGAGTTTTGTTAACATATGACAACTTTGAGCATCATAATATCTTGCTTGCGTGTTAAGTTTTTTTTTGCAAACTGTCAAAGAACCAGAGGGCGAACATTTGTGCCTATTGCCATGCAAGCAGCTGGAAGTGTATTGAAAATCATTTCAAAAGTCTTAATTCTTTGTGTTAAAGGAGCACTTCATTTTTTGGGAAATAGGCTTATTCTCCAACTCCCCCAGAGTTAATAAGTTGCGTTTTTACCGTTTTTGAATCCATTCAGCCGATCTCCGGGTCTAGCGCTAGCACTCTTAGCATAACTTAGCATAGATCATTAAATCCGATTAGTTTCGATAGCTTTCCTATTTAATACTCGACTCTTCTTTAAATATTTCGTGGAGTACGCCGGAATGAGAGTATAGTTTCTAATCGGCCTAGAAAGCGCAACGAGTCACGTTTTAAATAGGAAAAATATCGAAATTCTTCGGACATTTTTGAACGCGATGCTAATCAGATTCAATTGTCTATGCTAAGCTATGCCAAAAGTGCTATCGCCAGACTCGGAGATCGACTGAATAGATTACAAAACAGTAAAGTTCAATTTATTAACTCTAAGAAAGTTGGAGAATTAACCTTTTTTTCTTTTCTTTTTTTAAGTGGAGCGTTCCTTTAAAGTACATATTTAAAATTTAAAGTTGTATTACTGAAATCTTATTGCAATTTTTGCCAAAGCAGCCCTCTTGTTTTCTTTTTTTTTTTTTAAATAAATATATATAAGGAGATTTGGCATGTTTGTATTGATAAAATAAATTTTATTTTGGTATTTTCAAGAGATTTTGATGAAGGGCTCAAGGCCTTTCATGCTTGTCCAGGTGTTTTTAGCACATTTATGGTTAGTAACATGCGGTGGACTAGACGAGTTGTTTTCCACAACAGTGTGTTGCAGGTTTTTTTAAATGTGCTTTCGTTCGGTTCAGTAAACTGTTACTAATCTGTAAATAGTCTCTAAAGGGAGTTAACTACTCAAGGTTGAAACCTGTTGACTGTATTCGTCACTTTTTTATAGATTTATGAAGCTGTACTGTATGAACGAGGTTTACGTTTACTGTATTTCATATGTAAATGTTGATTAATCTGTACTGAGAGGTCAAATTAATCTGATCACATTTGCTTTTTTGGCAAATTGGTCATTTCTGTCAAGATATTAGCAATAAATATAAAAACCCATTTTGTGGTGTTGCTTTTGATTTGAGGGTTGTCATTGACATTGAATATATTATGAGGAAAAAATGCTATGCTAGTCAGTGGCTATCAACTGTTTGGTTCCCAGCATTGTTTAAAGAATAATCCTGTGTGCTCAAACTCATACGCGTTTGGAACAATTTGATGGTGAATAAAAAATGGCAGAATAGACAATTCTTGGGTGAACTGGCCCTTTAAAATACAAAAAAAGGGCTAATATTGAGGTCATGTGACAGCAAAGCAGCCGTTTCAAACATTCACTGTATAATGTTTAACATTCATTCTTAAAACAAAACGGCAAGCAATAATCTAGTATAATAGTAATTCAAAATATCGCTTTGCATCATCAACAAAATGAAATGAACTGGACATCTTTCTTTCACCCTGGAGAATCCCTCAGAGCTCCTCCCCTCCTTTCGAGCTCAGCCAATGAGAAGAGAGATTACAAATTTAAGTAGTCAGGCCAGCTGCCTGTGCCTCTTGAGCTGGCAGATCCAGGGCATGTGTGTGTATAAACAGAGGTGACCTGTAGTTTAATCCAACATCGTAAATCATTTAGATCACTTAGTGTTAACCCAGATTTTATTGAAATGAAAACAGACGTGATGGAGTTCAGTGGTTTGTTACAGTTCATGACGGCAGCCAGCAGGACGCTTGTAAATGTCACGCCGGCGAAAAAAAAAAAGATTATTCATGAGAATGAACGACAAAAACGGTGCCGAATGCAACCCTCGGGATAGTTCACCCCAAAAAAAAAAATTCTATCAATTGCACTATATAATAATAATAATAATATATTCCAATTCTACAGCACATATATTGTGACTAACAGACAAATAAGTCATCACTTGTTGTAGGTTTGACGTTGATAACTATGCTCACGACAATGTTAACAATGGATGTATTTTTATTGCCATATTGGAAATACAACGCTAGTGTAAATGCAAACTGAACAGTTCTGCTTTTGTAGCTCCTCAAATAGTTTGTTTTCCGTGAAAAAGCCACCATATTTGCTTTGTAAGACATGCTATATAGTGCACGACCTATGTGGACCACACTTATGTTGTCTTCATTATACATTCATTATGGCTGCATTATACGGAAAAATAACTCCCAAAACATTTTTTATTACTGATAAAAATCATAAGGGTTTGAAACAGCCTTGAGTGATGGCAACTTCTGCTTTTGGGTGAACTATTTTTTTTTTTAATTCAACCATTTTACAAAGGGCAGGCTAGGGAAAAAAATTCCGAAAATATTTCTGTACATCAAGTCATCATAAATCATCAAAGCGTCTGCGGTCTGCTGCCATTCAAAAGCACATCCTCATCCATTGAGACGTTTCCATTGAGATGACAGAGATGTTATTCCAAAGTGCATTAATGGAGATGATACTCCGCTCTGTGGCCTGTTAGCGGCTTAGTAAAGGCTCTAGGGCTCAAAGGTCAGGTTATTTCAGCAGTTTGGGAACTGCCATCGAGGTCATGGCGGTCATGGTGATGGATGGCACGGTGATGGATGGCACGGTGATGTCTCTGAAGACGGGCTGAGACACGGAAGAAGAGGATGGTTTGTTCTGGTTCAGAGTCTCTATGATCATCTGTCTCATTTCTCGACTGGCATCTCCACGGACAGCTAACAGAGCCACAATGTGCTCCTCTCTAATGACAGAGAAAGAGAGAGAAAGGTGGTTTTGAGTGTCCAAATGTGATACTCCATTTAAATGTTAATGAGATGAGTTGAAAAAAACTCATTGTCTTTAAGGAATACAGACATTGTTTTTCCCCAAAATGTCGGTCATTTATTTTTCGGTATTATTTGCAATTCATTTCATGATCATTTTTGTCTCTATTACTAGAATATTAGCCATTTATTGGTAGTAATTAAGCACGTTAATGCCTTATTCTACATCCCTAATCCTACCCATTACCTAAACTTAACAACTACCAACTAATGATAAGCAGCAAACTGGAATATTCAATGTAACCAAGTCTGACCGAATGTCAGGATATTTGGACACCAGGGTGGACACCTCCAGGTAGAGCAGTGCAGGATCGGTCAGTTTGAAGACCTCAGCGATGGCAGCGATGGAGTCACACAGCCGGTCCGTGTCCTCTCCCTGAGCACATACATAAACACTTTACGAAGAGCTCTTCAAAAATAATCTTGCACGTTACCGTGAAGCAATAAAGACTAAAGACGCAGTCCCTTCTCAGAGACTCACAGAAGAAAGTTTCCTAAAGAGGAATTTGAACTGCTCTGCTTCTTTCATCATCCGGTCGGCTCCCTCCTTCCTCTCATCGGCGTTCTTAAACGAGATGCGTTTCTGCATAATGGCCTTCAGATACTCCACCACCACTCGCCGATGAGCCTCACTCGTCATTTCCTGTTTGACACACGGATCACAAAGCACCAAATCAAAACGCGGCAATAAAAATATTATCAGTTAGTGCTAAATAATGTAACATCTGCGTTAGACTCAAAGAAAATGAATGCAATATGAATGAACGCACAGACAAATTCAGCATTATAACAAATAACAAAAATGTATCGTACAAACCTGATTATAAGGCTTTTTAATTTTGGCAAAGTCATTAAAGTAGTCTTCCACGGTCACACAGATGGTGTCTACGGCATGAGACCCTGTCAACCACTTCCGGGTCAGCAGCTCATTAAGATGATGCTGTGGAGACAAAAAAAAGTCAAAATTCTAGAATAGCCTTTCTGATAACGTCTAGGGTTCAGACATACTCTCTCTGTTAAAATCTAGCTTCAGCCAATTATTCACATAATGCATCTCGTAATCTTACACTGCAGTTATATCTGATTAAATGCGCATTATTATTCTTTAGCTTGGATGGAGCAGCTGATTATGTTTGTTTCTCTGTTTCTGCCTCGTGGTAACTAAGAATTATAAAAGCTTAGGTCTGGATCCAACCCTTTAATGATCTGAGATAACTGACCACCTGACATGAGATGATGTCAACCCTCATGCAACATACAGAATTACCAATTTTTGCCATAAGTAACTATATTAAGGTCCTACAATACATAAATGTTGTAGAAACTCCTTTGCAACGTTTTGAATCGTAAAAAAGTGCTATTCAAATAATCGTAAATTTAATTTAAAAATCCAACTTGTTTATCCTAGTTAGTAAACCTCAACAGCTGACTGTACACAACCTGAGAGTATTCACCTCCAAATCCAGAAAGACTTCGTCCAGCAGGAACTGGCAGCCCTCTTTGGCCACGTCGTTCAGGAGCTTGTCTATAGCGGCGTCGTTCTGAGTGGGTTCAGTCGACTGAGAGTACTTCCTTTTCAGGCTATTTATAGACTCTCTGAAAACAAGCATATTAAAACTTGGCTGATGGTATTGCAGAAATTATGCATTGCTTTCCAGAAAAGGTAGCATTTTATAACAATTATCAGGATATTTGGAGTTTTATTTTAAAAAGCACATTTAAGACTGCACACATAGAATTAATTCTGTTTAAATTGTCTTTAAACAAAAAAAAAAAATTAGGCTGTATGGTAATTCTTTTTTTTTTTTTTTTTACAATTTCCAAATCCAAAATGATAATTAAAAAGGATGAAAACGCTGTCATCATGTACTCATATCATTCCAATCCTGCATGACTTTTTTTTTTCTGTTGAAGAGATATTTTGATGAAACGTAACCAAAACCATTGACTTTCATCATACTTTTTGGGACCTGAAACATTTTGGTTACAAACATCAAAATATCTTTTTTTATTTGCATCCCTCAGAAGAAAAAAACAAAGACATGCAAGCTTGCAACAACAAAAAAACTAAATGTTTCTTCTTTTTAAGGATTCCAAGAAACCCTGAATTACCAACAATGCAATGCGTTACTTAAATAACATTCAAGTATTATTTTAAAGACGCTCACTTGAACGTTTGACAGTTGTTGATGATGGCGATCATGTACTGAACGTAGCACTGCGGGAGCTGACGATCTTTCAGATGTTCCTCTTTATAGCTGATCGCCTCTTCTCGGTACCTTCACACACGTGTACGAATGGTGAAAATGTGCTTCTTTACCAATAACAACTTTTATAAGTGGGGAAAATGGCCGGTTTGAGATTACAGTACCTTACTAAGAATGAGTTCATCTGCTTCAGACAGACTCTCAGCACCTGCTCTTTAAAGGTCTCGTTGATCTGGGCAGCCACCTGGAGATTCTGCTCAAACATCTGAGGAAGAAGTAAAGGAAGATCTCACATCAAAGCTCGCACGAGCGGGTGTATTAAAGCCAGAGGCCAGCTAGAAGGTGTTGCACCTGGAAGACAATAGCAGGTAAGGTGGTTTGGTAGTATCCGTCCTGGTCGGCCTCAGGCTCCGTCTCCTTCTGCCAGTCTTTCTTATCGGTTTCCAGAGCTTTGCGCAGCCAGCCCGTGATGTTTGACTGCACAGAATTGGAAAAACACAGCATTTCGAAAAGCTGCATACCATGCAAGATATAAAAGGGTTTATTTTTAATCTGCTGTACAGCACTCACAGTAAAGGTTTTGAGGTATTTGCCCAGCAAATCATCCACCACGTTTTGGGGCAGCAGCGGCTCCAGCTGCTTCACGTCACACTCGGGCTGCAGATCAGGATGACCCATCATGTCCACACTGCCAGAGACAGAACCAGACATCACTTACACTAATACACATGAATTTTCCCACGTACCTGCTTCTCGTCAATGTCAGAAAAGTGCCTTGACTCAATGTTTGAGTTTTTACAAATGATTCATTACAGTGTGACAGAATTAAATATGTCTATTTCCATCTGCATGGGCTTTATAATGGCTGACGCTGATATCAAGAGCATAGGTAACATACAGTGCTTACACATGGAAACATAAATGTTCACAAAATTGCTCAAATTTTCACACAGTATTTTAAAATGTATTTTAAAATGAAAAAATAAAACAGATTTGTAGATGAAACTAGGTAAAAATACTTAACTTGCAGAATAATGTTACAGTGCTTTATATTTAAAGTACTAAACTTGCGTTTTTTAAAGTTATTTTCTTATTTTGTCTTTCCGTTTTCTGAAACATGACCTGAACAAGATTCACATGGATGAAAATGTTTGTCTTTCAAATAGTTTTAACGATTATAAATATAATAAGAATAGTTAATAGTATTATTAAAAATTATATTAAAATAATTCAAATTAAACAAATATTATTATTAGTAGTAAAATTAATACAAATTATTTTTATTAATTAAAATAAAGCTGAAATAAAATATTAGATGAAATGTCAGTTTACATTTACATAAGTATTTTATGTAAATGTAAACTGTATTAATCGTTTGACAGCACTAATAATAATTATAATTGCACATAAATAATGGCAAAATAAAATTGATGCAAATAAATGAAAAAAAAAAGAAGTAAAAACGGCTAGAAAAAGCAGAGCTGAGGATCTGCAGGCTGCTCCTGCTCTGTTTAGCTCTACTACACATAAGTGCATTAATCTTCCTGCTCAGTCCTGTGAAAGCACGCGATGTGATGGTCTGCTGTGAGTCCATCAGTCAGATTAAACACACAAAGCTGTGCTGCTGCTCTCGGCTCTGCTTTAAATATTGAGCTAATTGCTCACTGCTGCGCTTTGACAGACTGGTCTGCCACTGAGGAATGCATTGCTGAGTTAAAGTAGTAACTGCATCACAAATAATAGCTTTCCAATCGAGCAAATGTTTTCTTTAGATTAAAATTTACTAGGTTTTTCATTTAAAATAAAAGCTGGAAATATATAAACCCTTCTTCTTTTTTTGCTAGAAAATGATGAATTAGGTTTCTAACGGACTTTCTTGTCATTTTTAACTAACCAGCTTTATAATGTTACCTCGATGAGATTTAAATATAATCAATTTGAAACAACCATAATCGCAGATATAACATAACCTGTAAATGTATTATCAACAGCATAAATGCTATATTTTATATATTTTATTATGAATGAATAAATAATTTGGGACAAACAGCAAATGACAATATGCAATTAACTGAAAAATGATTAATAACTAATTAAATAAATAAATAAGTGCACGAGTAGTAAAAATGACTCAAGTATTGTTGGTGAAAACAACCTGTAAGTGTGCAATTACCTGAAAAAAAAAAAAAAAAAAAAATAATAATATATATATATATATATATATATATATATATATATATATATATATATATATATATACACATTCAAAAGGGTCATTTTTTTATTAAAAAAATTAATAAAAATTTTTTTTATGAAAACAATTTGTCAGTTTTCAAGATTGATTACTGTCATCAAAGAGCACTCAAGTACTCATAAAGAAAATCCCTGTTTCATTTAAGATGAACGCAGTCCACTTGTATCTTACCTTTTATACGTGTTGAGCACCCATGTTAGAAGAGACACAATCTCATTGGCCTCCAGATCTTCCGCTGCGAGCTCCTGCACGCGTGCCGACACTGATTTATGATAGAGGTCTAAGAACACCTGGAAAGTGTTGTAGTGCGGCGGGAAGCACTGCACCATCAGGTTCTTCACCACGATCAGGTCGTCCAGAACGTACTTCCTGGTGATCTCCAGCAACCTCACCAGCCACATCTTGTCGGACTCTCGTGTTTCTGACTGCGTGCTCTCGATGCGAGCGCTCACGGTGCCCTCTAGGACTCCGTTCATTCGATTTTTCCAGCATTTGGGCCTCCCGGGCGGGATGAACCCCGTCTGCTTCTTACGGTCCAGCATCCTGCGGTCGATCTTCTCTTCGCGCTCGATGATTCGGACCACAGACACCAGCATGGTCGGGTCACGGCGGACGGTGACCATGGCACGCTGAAGGACCATCCAGAGTTGTTTGGAGAGTTCCTCTGACAGGCCCTGCACCTGGCCGAAGTAGCCACGGATGAGGTTCATGTCATGGGTGTTCTTGCTGTCCATGCGGTACTGCTCGTACATGAGGTCGTCGCGGGAGCACTCCAGGTCCATTAGCTTGCGGTGAGCTTGAAGCAGCTCGCCCTGCTCGATCAGATCGTGGGTCTCTCGTACGATCTCTGGTACTGTAGAGAAGAGAGCAAAACATGGGTGCAGTGTCAACAAATCATACCAATATAGCACCTAGAACCAATTATAAAAAAAAAAAAAAAAAAAAAAAAAAAAAGGAATTGCAAAAAACATTATTTTCCACAACATGTAAAAATGCTATCAACTGAAAAAAATGGGTCATAACTTTTCGAAGAAAAAAATAAAATAAAAAATAATGCATTAAATAATATATAAATGCGTTTAAAAAGAGCAAAATAAACAAATACATGGAAGTTTTTAAACTAAATTAATAAATACATAGGTAGTATAAATGACTAAAATATTGTTGGGAAAAACAACTTGTAAATGACCTAAAAATAGGTCATGGTTGGTAAAATAAAGTCTGTGAATGTACCATTAACTGAAACGTTTAATAGTTTAATAAAATAAAATAATAACAGTAATAACACTGTAATGATATAAAAAAATACCTAATGAATTATATATATATATATATATATATATATATATATATTAATACTAAATCCATCCATCCATTCATACATGCATAAATAAATAATAATAATAAAACTATTGGAGGAAAACACTGCTGTCAACAGAAAAAAAAATAAAATAGGAAATAGGAAAAATCATCTTAATAAGTTATGACGATTTTATCATCACTGTTTTTATCAGTAAATAAATACTTATAAGAACTAAAAAACAACGTGCACACCTGCAATCAACTGAAACACATTTTTCTATGATAAATGACCCAGTAAATAAATTGTGCTCAAGCAGCATCTGGCCTCACCTGAGAAAATGTTTTTGAGGTTCTCGACAGCTGAAGCGAGCTGACTGTGCTGAACCACAGCGTCTTTCACGTCCTTCAGATTCTCTATGGTATTGATGCTCTGCCTCCAGTCTTTACTGACATCCGCCAGAGAGTTCTGGATGTCTTTCACATCACACAGGGCGTTATGGAGCTGCATGAGGCCTGTTCGTACCCCATCCAACTGAGACTGAATAGCAGCCTGAAGTGTGATAAAAGGCTTGGTTTAAATGAACTCGTAAAGGCATTTTTCAGATCAACACATGGTTAAATGCAAGCAGCGTCACCTTTAATCTGGCTTCGACGGATGCTTTCTTGCGTGCCTCTCTCCGTCGGTACTGCTCCACTTTGTCCAGCTGGTCAGAGCGCTGCAGCATCCCAGCAACCCTCTGTACTGCCGTGGCAACAGCCTCTCTGTTCGTCTCCTCCATAGTAACCGATCCCAAACAGCAGGGTTCAAGGTACTGAAATGGAAAAAATAGCAAGGACTAAAAAGGCTGAAAATGACTAAAACTACACCACAAAAGAAAAAGGATACTGAATGACCCAACTCAAACAACAAGGGTTAAATGTACTCAGAATGACTGAAACAGGAGTAAATATTACTAGAAGTAAAGGTACTGTAGAGTTAGAATATTTTTTTTTTAATTATTATAATTTATATATACACATACGTCTATACAACTATATATTACACATTTTATTTAAATTTGCGTTTATCAAGCCAACTGTAAATTTTAAATTAAATAATCGTCCATATTTTATGCCCTTTAATTTCAGTTAACGTTTATTTTATTTCAAGTGACAAAAAAGTTTTATGGTTTTTAGTTCCTAATGCACTGAATCAGCAAAGTGACAAAATTTAAGGGCACTTATGTATTTTAATACTTGTATTTTCATATACATTCGCCTATCTGTGCATTTGTATTTGCAGCTGGTTAAACATGCAGTAACTAAGCTAACACAAACAAGTAATATAGTTACGTACACCTGCTCAGAATATCTATGGTTTAGTTAACAGATTAAACAAAACCGTAATCTATTTATTGTAATATACATCGCTGACTTTCTGTACTGAAAGGCCCACACTGACAGATGCTACCTGGCTAACAACATTAGCATTAGGAGGTCTGCGCTTTTCATACATGTATCATTAAAAACTCGAGGTCATGTAAAGGTACTCACCCGGACCTGGTGTTTGTTTTGCGAGCTGTGGGTTGTTATAAGCTGTTCATTGATATTTTATTTTAATGAGCGTTTATTCTCTTCATTTACTAACATAAGAGCTGCGTCTTCCTGGTGTCGCCCAACCCTCAGTCAGATGACAGCAGCGCCTGCACCGAGAGCGTCAACGGTGCGCAGGCTTTACGCAGACAACGGACTACTCATAATTAGAGGATAAAACGAAGAATCTGTACTCTTCAGTTGCTCCTATCTTTATCTTTTTTTTCTTCATCTGTCTCTATCTACCTCTCTTAATTTATACAAAGAAATATCTAATGGTTAATATCTAAATATCTAATGGTGTTGCACATTTTATATTTTGTATATTGTACATATTTCTCTTTATATCTGTCTTGTCATCGTGTTGCACTGTAGAGTTTTTGTCACTAAAACAAATTCCTCGTATGTGCAAACATACCTGGCAATAAAGTGATTCTGATTCTAAGTCGGCATAAGAATAGTGCAATATGAAATATGACAGCGTTAATTAAATATTAAAATAAAGAATAGAAAAAAGGGGAAAAAGATGATTTTAACTGTAGCTTCATATAAAAATGGGGGTCAGCTGAATCAAGTCAAATGTATTTATTTATTTATGAATGAAATGTATGCGTAAACACACTGAAAAATCTAAAATGCTATACACAAATACATTTTCACATGGGAAATGATCGTTATTCGTCTGCATACATACATCACATTGGATCCAATAAACAATAACTCCAAAGAGACAAAATACAGATCTCCAAAACATCTAGAAACCTGAGTATTTGTGTTTGATTAAACAGTCTGAAATGGTCTAAAATAACTTCTAACTACTTTAAATTTTTCCTGAGGGAAATACCAGCGCTTGCAAGGCAGCGGTTTTAGGAAGGGTTATGATTAGAATTTGGTGGGGAAAATATTTAGACCTTCTTTACAACTTTTGTCATGACTTTTCAGGTGACAAATCACAATTCATCTTGCAAATATGACTTGCATTACTCCAGTGATGGATTTTGAATGCTAAACATCGTCAGTTAGGACTAATAGATTTTCTACCTTTCTAGCACACCAAAGCAAACAAAAGTTTGGGGCTTTGTAGAGGAAGATTTAGTAATGCACCTTGCAAGCACTGCCATTAAAAATCAATGTTAGCGTGACCAGAGTTTATTGCATGTAAACATATGGGTTAGCTTTGTGAAGAACAGCGTTCATAGTGCAATTGGAAGTGATATGTTGCTGCACATGCCCTTGACTAACATCCCCACACCAAGGTGGAGAGTCGTTGGGTTCTTGCTTGATCGCGTGCAGAAGGTTGTGGCTCCTGAACTCACAAGTCAGTCGGATATCATGCTGCATGCAGCTTTTATTATCATTTGAAAATGCATATCCGTCCGAGTGATTCATGTCTTTGTTCAGGACACACTTGAGAGGTCTGCTGACTCCCGCACACAGATACTTGTGGTGTCCGCTGATGGGAGGACTTACGGCAGCTTTTCCTCTTTGATACGAAGCACAATAGTCATAATATTCAGCCTCGGTTTTCACCTGTGCGTATTCAGGGCGCCAAAACGTCCCATACGCGTTACACCCGTTCTCAGAGTCTGAATCTTCGGTCTTAATGGCCGCTTCAGGAATCATGTTAAAACATTCGTTCTGCGTGTACCTTCTCTCGGCCTTCCTGTTGACACAGTAACTCTCAAGCTTCTGCAATTCTGTGTTGCATCCGATACGTGGTTTTCCAGAATGGCTGTGCTTATAGAAGTTTCCGGGCAGGTAGTTTTCACTGGGTCCTGTGCGTAAGGCAACAGGACAGCGGGCGTCCCAGGAAGTATCAACAGCTTGCAGCCTGGAAACACAGAAGTTAAGCGGCTCGTCTTGGGTTTTGGAGCCCTCTCCTCTGTACTTCCTGTTGGTCAGGGCTGAGCACGAACCATCATTACCGGATGTGTTTATCAAGTTAAGATGTAGCATGTCTTCACTGTCGAATGAGTCATGGGAAAGCCGTTGCCTTTTATCACTGAAGACAGCACAAGTTAAACTGATTAAAAGACAATTTGTACAGCATGTATTACATTTTGTCTTCGTGTGCACTGTTTTTGGATAATACTGTGACATTATTCATATACTGTAGTGCTGTACACTAACCTTGAAAAGTTTGGGGTCAGTAAGATTTTTTTTCAAATGTTTGCAAGTTGTCTCATGCTCAAAGGCTGCATTTATTTGATCAAAAACAGCAATACTGTGAAATATTACTACAATTAAAATACCTGTTTTCTACATAAATATATATTATAAAAATGTAATATATTCCTGTATGGTAAAGCTGAATATTTAGAATCATTACTCCAGTCTTCATTGATGCCTCATGCAGTCTCATGATCCCCAAGAAATCATTCTAATATGTTAATTTGCTGTTTTCAATTTTCTTATCAGTGTTAGTGCAGCTTAATATATTTAGTGTAAACACTTTTTAAAGACTGCATTTAAAAATAAATATAATTTATTAGCATAATTATTAGTGATGGTCAACGATTAATCATGATTAATCATAAAAAAATAATGTAATGTGTGTGTAATGTGATGTTTATTTATGTAATGTGTGTGTTTACTGTGTATATTTATTATGTATACACTAATACACAACTATTAATTCAGTTTTTGTCAATTAAATGCATGCTTTAATATCCAGTTAAAGTTTTATGTTGATCTCATGTCGTCTTTTTGAGCATTTAAATTCAAATGTAATAATTTTTAATTGATGATTACTGCAAAAAAAAGAAACGCACTATAAAAAGTAAACTATTCTTTTTGTAAATTTAACACTTCTTTATTCTGTGCAAAAATGCAGATGGATAGACTGAACGTGTCTGCTGCCACACCTTTTCTGCTTGCTCTTCATCATCATACTCTTCATCTTGAGCTCTGTGATGGAGGGCAGGACTAGAGGAACAGCCACACAGAACAGAGCGAGCTGAGGCGGCAGCAGAGCTCCAGAATCCGTCTTCCTCCGCTGACCCTGCAGGAACTTCAGACTGCCCTGAAACTGCATGTTCTACAGGAGAGCGAAACGAGACAAACTCAGCCGACATACTGTGTGGAGATGTACGTTTGGGACTGTCCGAGTTTAATCATCAGAGATTCTCAACCTTAATTAGATGCATCAGATCAGAGGGTGAAAAAGATCGTAAAACCTCTTAAGTAAAATATTTTGAGGGATTTCGTGACTGACCAGGAAGCCGGAGGTGCTGTCCAGCAGGCAGCGGACTCGAGCGACGAAGCACCGCGTGAGGAACGGAGACAGTTCAAGAGGAACACCGTCAGGCACTTCAGCGCTATACAGATGACCCATCACAACATCCTCACCTACTTGACCACATGCAAAAAACAAAACAAAACGTAGTTCAGAAACAGTTGACAGTGTGTAAATGACAGAAGTGTGCATTTTTTCCATGCAATCATAATGACTGGAGCATATTAGCTTACAAAAAAGCAAAAATATTCATACAGCTTGCGTACTTGTGCAATATATTCCCAGATATGCAGTGTGCTACATAGGGTTAATGGTAATTATACACACACCAGTGTCTTGTTGGCCAGGGTTCATCGCCCAGTGGAGCTGCCTGTGAAACTCCTGTCGCTCCTCCACATGGATATAATCAAAGACCTTCTGATGCATCACGTCCGTCTGCCAGAAAAGATCACACAACAACATAAAAACAGAACATGTTGATTTCAGAAGCACTCCAGCACCCGCATAAGTGTGCTTTATGTTGTCTGCGCTGAGCTCTAGACGAGCTGCACAGGGTAAAGTGAACAACTTCTCTAAAGTCTATACAGTCTAATCCAGTCTGTGTCAAACCACATTAGAAACGCGTCTGATAAAAGTTTCATAGTGGAACCTTTTTCGGTCACTTTAACTGCTGACAAAATTTTCTTAAGGCATTTTAGAGAGTTGAATGAGTCCATAATTCACGCAATTATTATTATTTGCTTCGGGTTACTATTAATGATCATTTGGATGTCAGAACTGTGGCACAGAGCAGTGCATCACTAAAAGCTGACATATTAATAGCTGTTGTGCTTGTAATAATCCATGTTTGAGTTCAGCATAGGTCATACCCTTGTTATTCTCTTATCTAGCCAAAAAAATCTAATAAAATAAATGTAAAATGTTAAATTATGTGTAATTATGACAAATTAAAAGAAAATAAATTTATATATATATATATATATATATATATATATATATATATATATATATATATATATATATATATATATATATATATAGTATATAAAATATTAATTTAATAAATAGAATCTAAATGCAAAATAGAAATTTCAATCTTCTGATTTCCTTGATCTGTGATCTTATGTATAATGCACAATTTGCCTGAACCCACAAAATCCCTTTTCACAGCTCCATGTGTTTGTTGCGTGACACCAGGGCTGCTTGCATGCGGACAGACATATCTCTCTACACTTAAGAACGACAAAACAAAAGCCTGAAACACCAGCCCACATGACCATACCCGCTGTTCATAAACAATAAACTCTTCCTAAAATATTCAACCTTTCCTTTATTTTCCAGTGTGGGACATGCAGGCCTTTTAGCGCACATTCATGACTAACACATCCCTGTGCCATCTTAATTTCCAATCAAAATTTCCTTCTCGGAGGAGATGGTTTGTTTGCAGAGGAAGCCTGACTCTTTGAAGGCTGTGAGAAAGTCTTAAATTAACCGAGGGGTGAAAAGACCTAACTATTTTTACACATTATGGTGGAAGAGGCCTTGAAACACGACATACTTCTGTGTTTTCCAGTCAACCGCAGATGGCGTGAGTGTTTCTTATACAAGCACACATGATTGTTGTTTAGATTTCTCTGATGAGACAGGAATTTTATTTGAGAACTGTTTAAAAGGTAAAATGAGTCACATACTGGATTTATACATTATTTGTTTGGATTGTCACACAAGAAAGCTACATACACGCATTACTACAATAACAGCGGTGCAGTGAAATACCATCCTCTCTTTCCATAAATATGACAAATAAACCTATAAAATAAGAGAATTTATGCATTATTCATACATGATGATTATAGGATCGTCATCTGAGAGTTACCTGATGAAATCCCAGGTAGTCAACGATGGTGGATGATGCATAGAAAATAACACCATCTGAGCTCACAATCAGCGCAAATCCAGGGAGAGACTACAAGATATGAAATGTGTCAATAGTCATGTCACTACAGTCCTGAGTGCACAAAAATACCCCCCCCTCAGTAGATTGGGCCAAAGTTCAAGTTCAATTAACCTCAAGGAAGTCATACATTTTTCTTAGTAATGAACTGTAGTGAAGGAAACTCAGCCATAAGCCGACCGAAAAGCAGTCACCTTTAGGAGAAGATCACTCTCTATGACATGGGGCAGCATTTCTTTCTTGTGCGCAGAGATCAAGGCATTACTGCTGTGATTTTCTTTCTCTTGGACTACTGCGAGGAATAAGAGCACAAAAGACAGAGAATTAGATAAATATATATATAGCATTGTTTAAAAATAAGTAAATGTATTTTATACACACACGTTTTTTCAAAGATTTTTAGTAGAATACCCCTTCTGTCTCATTTAAATCTCACAAATAAAGAGAACCAGGACAGCTGCAATTGACAAACCTTGCTAATAAACCTTCTTCATTAAGCATCTGCTCTTAGTCAATCCATTTTAGATGCACTTTCCCAATTTCACGATCGGTTGAGCATGAATGAAGCGTCGCAAAAAAATAAGGCAGCCCAAGTGCTCTTCGTTAGTTGTGCTAATCTAAAACGAGCAAGATAAAAATCGTGAAATAATTCACATTTTTTGTCGTCTTTGTTAATTTTGTGGGAACTTCAATGCCAAACATCAAAGCGAGAAGATAACCACAAACAGACCATGCAGATTTATTCAGCAATGTTTATGTAACCCAAATATATCATGCATATAATCTGGATTTAAACCAGATTTGTTTTCTTACAAACAGCTATTTTAATTTAACATAAAAACATTCATTTCTCCATCATTTTAAGCACAGTCTTCTGAAAAAGAGATATCTCTAACCACTATAAAGTTGCCAATTTTATATATATATATATATATATATATATATATATATATATATATATATATATATATATATATATATATATAAAAACAATTAACAGTTGTGAAACTGCAATCATTCACATACACTTAAATCAAACCTATGCTTAAAAACATGAGGGACATCTCCATCTCACTCTCGTTCATTTACTTCTTGTCTGCTGCCAAACGAGCTCAAATCTACAGGTGGATGAGCTACTTTTCACAAAATGTCTGTCCACAGGCAGCCATTTCACCACGGAGTTGTTTTGATGTGGGGATGGAAATAAAAACCAGATCTGCTCTTGACAATTGAGGTTAGATTTACGAGCAGATGTGTGTTTGTACGCAGTGACTCAACGGGCTCGCTCTCTCTCCTTCCCTGTACTTTGGACCTCGCTAAATGCCTTTAACAAAAATCTCATCAAGAAAAAGCACAGGATTTATTACTATTATTTACTCACCACTCCGACCCACAACACTAGACCCCACTGACTTTCATTGAGCAACAAATCCCTGTAATTGTCATGAAGTGACAAAAACAACTTGCCTCGCCAATATTAATTAGGCTGCACACAAACAATTTATCACAATCTTGAAAATACTATATTGCTGTGGAGATCATTTATGAAGTATAGTATTTTCCTAGCCTTAAGTCAAAATGAGCTGTAAATAATAACGTTTGAAAATATCTAAACTGAATATTAATCAATAAAAATCCAATGCATTAAAAAGGACATTTTAGTGTATAAGGTTGACCGTAAAAATTAATTTCTACTATTTTCTATTAAATTCATAACTACAATATCTGCAGAATATCACGTTAAAAAAAAAGACTTTTTGGACACACCATTTATATAATGCATACATCTGGTTTAATCTCTTCTACACTGAATAAAATTACAAATGCAACACTTGTTTTTGCCCCCAATTTTCATGATCTGAACTCAAAGATCTAAGGCTTGTAATATGTACATAAAAAGCCTATTTCTCTCAAATCTTGTTCACAAATCGGTTTAAATTTGTGTTAGTAAGCATTTCTTCTTTGCCGAGGTAATCCATCCACCTCACAGGTGTGGCATATCAAGATGCTGATTGGACAGCCTGATTATTGCACAGGTGGGCCACAATAAAAGGGCGCTCTAAAATGTGCAGTTTTATCACACAGCACAATGCCAGAGATATCCCGAGTTTTGAGGGAGAGCGCAGCTGATCTATCGCTGAGCCCCTCCCATCGAATGCAGATGAGCCAATGGTCGTCAAGTATCGGTTGCACAAAAAAACAAAAACAAAAAGGAACTCTGACATCTGGAGGTTTCAGCGGCATGTTTTTTTAAATGGTGTTTGAACTTCAAAAAAGGAAAAACCATCTGTCTGGGGTACTTGTTACATTGATTCCAGGTATCCTGAGAGAATAGGTAATATAACTTATTTTATTCAATTTCCTGATTTCGAACAGAACATTTAATGTCCCCAAGCATTCAACCTCAATCCAAATGAAGACAAAAACGTTCATACACTGTTTATTTTTAAATATTTTACATGGACGTCTGCGTCCAATAATGTGCAAAAACACGGCGGGACGAGGTTTTCACACTGCAGCCGTCATTGTAAAACAGTGAGCAACTCCGTTTCTCTGAGGGAGCAACAGTAACTAAGGGGGGCGGGGCTTACCGATAGGTCAACTGGCATGCTGACGGCAGAAAATGTACATCAGAGCTTCATTTCTTTCACCATAAGCCATCTCCCCCAAAAAGAGTTTCAGAGAATGTGGCAGTACATCCATCTGTCCTCACAACCACAGACCAGGTGTAACCACACCAGCCCATGACCTCCACATCCAGCATCTTCGCCTCCAAGATCGTCCGAGACCAGCCACCCGGACAGCTGTTGCAATAATCAGTTTGCAAAACTAAAGAATTTCTTTCCAAAAACTTTCTCAGGGAATACACAACGAACACAGTTGTATTTTATTGATACTGTGACGAGATCCTGAGGCCCACTGTTGTGCCATTCATCCACGTCCATCACCTCATGTTAATGCACGGCCCCATTCCTGGAAGCTGAAAACATCCCAGTTCTTGCATGACCAGTATACTCACCGGAAATGTCACCATTGAGCATGTTTGGGATGCTCTGGGTCCGGTGCATACAACAGTGCGTTCCAGTTCATGCCAATATCCAGCTACTTCTCATAGCCACAGGCCACAATCAACAACCTGATTAACTCAATGCGAAGGAGATGTGTTGCAAATGGTGGTCACACCAGATACTGACCGGCAAAAAAAAAGATCAGCTCATAATAAAAAAATGGGGGCAAAAACAAAACTGTTGCGTTTATAAATCTGTTCATTTTAAATATAATGCATACACAAAAATCGTACTTAATTTTTTCTAGCAATTTCCTTTCTTTGCTAATGTCCATTGCAAAGGAAGAAAACATTCTGTACTGTGGCAAAAGAAAACAAAAGAATTCTGTAGACCCCCCTAAACCTATGCAAAACGTACTCATTGTTGCAGTGTATGGAATAGCACTCTAGTATGAGATGCATTAAGTTACTTCACCCATTATGTGTGTGTGCTCGCAGACGGTAGAATATGGGACACAAAGAGCAGGAAGTATTAATAGAATTATTTGTACATTGCTTGTCTCCTGCGCTCTGATGGACAGTTCATTAGATCATTTTCACCGGCGTCTCTCTGAGGTCAGGCTCCGGTGAATTACAGTCACGCAAACCTAGCTGTACTACAGGCTCTTAAAGGGCCAGAGCTTCCTTTAAACATGAATTAAAACTGCCCAGACTAAGAGACTGACCACCCATACATCCATTCACCCAACATTCTGGAGTAAGATTGTTTTTTCTTTGGTCATTTATGCTTCACAAGGCTGTTTATTTGATCCAAAAATACAGTAAAGAATTTAAAAAAAAAAAAAAAAAAATTATGTGAAATATTATGATTTAAAGTGATTTTGAATTTGAATATTTTAAAATGTAATTTATTCACGTGATGCAAAGCCTTCAGGGTCACATGACCCTTCAGAAATCATTCTAAGATGCTAATTTACTTTTATTTTTATTTTCAATGTTATTTCAAAACAGCTGTGATGCTTAATATTTTTGTGGAAAGCATGATATTTTTTTCCCAAGACTCCCATCCAATTTAACAAAATTCTCCCATCCTTCAACTCATACCATCAAACCTGGTAAACTGGTCACGTGACAAACATAACAGACCACTGAACAGCCACATGCGCTCTGATGCCAGATTATTTCACATCACTATCACTAATGACAATAGCTTTCCAACTGAACTCGGGTTAACCTTGCCAAAGAGGGGTCAACATGTGCGTTTTGTGAACTAATGGCTGTGTGTGAGAAAACCTGAGTTTGGAAACGGTCTTCACATGAGATCATGCATCAGTCTGCTGGCACACGGCTCTGTTTATGGTATTAATCTTGTTTTACATGACTGTTATTATAAATTCTGTTTTATTGAGCATTGCACATTGATTTGCAAACCTTTCCCAGGAATGCTTTGCAATCCCTAAATGGCATTTATAATAAATAACACACAGCACAAAGAATTTTAAAATGTCATTTATTTAGTGACTGATAGTCAGTCTCCAAGCTGCACAACAGGCATAAAAACAGTTTAAAGGGAAGAGGCGAATTAATGTGTTGCAATGAGAAAAAGAATTTGCACAAGGTCTCGCCGTGTCAGGCGATCATTATTACAGTTGTCACGCAACAGAACGCTCTTTTATAATGTATCTGGGTCATTTTTACTAGTCGTTTGCACGACATTGGGTGCAAAGGAACCGCCTTCCAGTTGCCAACAAACACGGAGCCCATAAATGTTCTTACTGAAGGTTTTGATGTCGACAATAAATATCTCAGCTCTTTAGAAGCAGCTTTTTATGCCGTTTTGCATTTTCTGACAAAGAGCTGTTTGAATGCACAGAGTGACAAAATACATAACACTAGCATTTTAAGAGAATTAAAATGCATTCGTATCATTCACGAAACGAAAATAATCTTTTTTTACTCAGAAATTGTAAGTGAATTAAGTTTAACGTTTTAGACTGAAATAGTTTTTTTTCATGTAAAACATACTCCAATAATCGTTGAAAGCTGATTTTTTTTTTTTTTACAGTGTATGCACAACAAAGATCAAATATGGATTTATCCGAGGGATAACTAAGATCAGGGATTTTTCATACAAGGGAGGGGGAAATCCTCTGTCCCATGCTAAAACAGATGTTTGGAGACTCACGCACATGCATGATGCTGGACGCTTGGATCATTTATCAGTATCTAGCACACATTCTTACATGATGAAAACAAACAGAGGAATGTTTCCAGGACAGAGACAGAAGATGGAATTTTCCTGATTTGCACGCAAGAAGAATTTGCCAAGAAGGGTCTGGCAACTGCCAAGTCTCTGCACAGCTATGAGTTCACTGGGGGGAAGTTTTAACATGATACTGGACACTCGGTGTGAAAGAGCACCAGAGCCAACATCATTCCCTCGTGAAGAACAATAACCCTGCTGCTGTCAGCCTTGTCTTCAACCGATGACTAATCCATCAGCATTATTACATTCCTACATTATTAAAATGACACCTCTTTTCAAGAGTTTCCAAATGTCACAAACAATGTCTTAAACGTTCCTCAGTTTTGCCAAAATACTAAAGTCAGAGATCTTAAATCTGACATGTCTCAATTTCTTCCAAGACTGAATTATCTGATCTTTGTCATACAACTGTAACTTTTTTAAATCGATACTTTTATTCCACAAGGATGGATGAAATGGCCAAAAGTGCGACTAAAAAGGCGTTAACGGTGTTCGTAAATATTTCTCTTAAATAAACGCTATTCAACACAGAATCCTGTAAAAATGTGCACCGTTTCCACAAAAATATAAAGCACCACAAATATTGTCAACACTGATACAATGCAAATAAACCACAAATTAAACCACAAATAGATAAAAAAAAAAAAAAAAAAAAAAAAAAAAAAATTAAACCACAAATAGATTATTTAAATGATTTCTCAAGGCTCATGTGACACTGAAGATTGGAGTAATGATACTAAAAATCCAGCTTCGTATCACATGAATAATTAACATTTCAAATGGAAAACAGTTATTTTAAACTGTACGGACATTTCTTAATATTAAGGTTTTGAATTTTAATAGAATACAAAGATTAAAAAAAAAAAAAAAAATAATAATAATAATAATAATAATTTTTAGCTCTACAGAACAGCAATGCATATCCATTTTTTTGAGCCAAGCATAAAGAAGTTTTCTTGATATAAAAAGTTGATATATAAATTAAAAAAAATTTATAGTGTTTAAAATGCAAAGATTAAAGTGCTTAAAAAAAACCTGTGGATTCTAGATCTTAGATTGATCCATTACTGGAAAAACTGAAAATGTTAAAAGTACTCAATCAAGTGGTTACCAAACGGCCACATGTGGCCACTAAAAGTGGATAGTGAATGGTCTAAACAGAAGCACCAAAGCCGATCTGCATCTTCCCCTTCTTAGTGCTTAGTTTCTCAAGGACGGGGACTTTGCCAGGCTGCAGTCACGCAAACGCTCCCCAGGAGCCAGTGGAGCATTCATTACCCATAACCCCCTTCTCTTCAAAATCCCACACACACAAATGCACTCTCTCTCTCTCTCTGGATCTCAATTACTCCCTGATGTGCAGTTTAAGCTGTTTTTCACACACTGCAACTAACTCTCAAAGTGCATTAGCACATACTAAAAAGGGAACAGTAGTGTTTAAAATGATGTTTGAGTAAGCTCAGGTTTAGATTTAAACTAAATGTTGCTTCATTAAAAAAGATTTAGCGTGCATCTTGCACTCTAAGAAAAAAAAAAAAAAAATGTCGAGCCATAAAATTGCAGTAACGTTTCTATGAAGTTCCAGAAAATGCATTCATTTAACAAGGTATGTTGGGTAATACTTTAAAGTGCCTCTATTTTGGGTAATGAGAGGCTTATATTTTGGTTTTGGGGAGTCCCCAACAGCAGGATGATCTGCATATAAGGTCAAAACACACTTTGATTGTCTTATAACATGCATGTAATTTTGACGACTCCCAAATGATCAATGATAATTCTTTTTTTCTAAACCCCTCCTACATGGAACAATAATTTGCGCCAATTATTGATTCATTTCTTCATGGCTGTACTGCCTGATAAAGCTTTAAAGATTTAACGACTCCAGAAGCACCACCTAGTAGCAAAGAATGATTTAGCATTTTCACTAACTCAAAAAGACCACCAAGTGGGTCAACATGAAACGGCTTGGGATTCGTTTTTAAAACTACTTGTTTAAATGATTCAGAGTCTACTCGTTCTTTTCACTGACAATAACTTTATAGACTGTGCACTTTCAGATTTAAAACTTTGCAGGATATTATCATTCACTTAGAGCTATAGAGTGTACTGATCATTTTCGAAACTCCATGACATTTTAACAATTATTTTAACACATTTTGGCATGTATCATCTATTAGATTTAAAGGTGGCTATAGATGGTTAAATACATTTAAGAAAGACCAACGACAACTCAGTAATTCACTAAAAAGATCTATGGCAAATATGTACTTTCAGTTTAATTTGATATCTTTAAAATAACATGTATACTTTAAGAAATAAAAGAATAATTCAATCAAATAAAATGTGTTTTTTTAGGTTTAAAAAGAATTGTACTACTCTGCATCAACTATTCCTTTACATTTATTAAACAAGCATATCCACAGCTGAAATTAATAATTATTGCTATTAAAATTATTGCAAAACTTTATCATGGTGATCATTAGTCTCATTATCATTAGGCATCAGTGCATTCTGGTGTATTGAGGAGCTTTTTAAACGGGTTCAGAACAGATGTGTGTAATAGTAGTGTTGCCCGTAACAAGATCTGCTGCAAACTGTAAGCAATGTTGTTGGCAAACAGAAGAGCTGTACACGTTGGATCTTTGCTATCATTATACGCTTCACTCCAGGAGTGACTCTTTGGGACTTTAACAATCAAAACGTCTGCAGCAAAAACTGTGCAGGTTGTTATAAACTTAAGTATAACACTTAAGGGCAGTGGTTTGTTTAAATCACTAATTCAATGTATGAGGAATAATGCCGTTTGAGTTGGCAAGCACTAAATGAGCAGTTTAATCCCTAAAGGAAATAAAGAAAAGCTTTTGAGGTCAGTTTACACCCTCCACATCCCGAGAGGCCCGGAAAAGTGTTGGAATTCATCTGGCCAAGTGACAATCAAAATGATTTGATTATAATTGTTGGCCAAACGGCATTTTTAGAGGCTTGTTCCATACAAAGGCTTTCACAGGGTTTCCCACTGTGTTTTAAGACTTGCGGTGGAGAATTAAAACACAGTGTGTCTGGACCAACATTTTTAAAAATAAATGGTTTTAAGATGTGCCTTTACTATCGTCTTTGAAATATGGTGTATGTGAAAGCATATGGCTGAACGTACGGAGTATGTTTTAGTTTACCATAAATGTAATTTCTATTAAAACCGGAATGTCACATACTTTAAAAAAATCTAAATCCAAGTCTGATCTAAAAGATTAAATATAATAATAATATTATATATATATATATATATATATATATATATATATATATATATATATATATATATATATATATATATATATATATATATATATATTTTTTTTTTTTTCTCTCCCCTCTTTATATATTTATATCTCTGAATTGAATCCCATTGCTGTCTTGGAGAAACAACTGAGACACAGGCGAAGACCGATTGACCCACCTTTAAAACAAAGAACAAGAAAGTGTTGAATAAACAAGCTTCTGGTAAATGAAACGTCATGAAATTATTTTAATAACTTGCAAAAAAAGTATACCAGCTGTTTTTTTTCCATATAAAACTGTAAACCATTCCATGAAAACCCCTTTTGATGGCTTTCAAGTTCACAGTTAAACTTCAAACCTGACAAGTATTTCAGACAGACTTCATTGCCTTGTCAATAATTTATGGCTTGAAAAGGTGACAGAAAATGAGATCGGACCAAAAAACGCAAAAAGGCCTTGAGAAGATGAATACATTAAAACGCCGCTGTTTGAGCAGAATACATGCATCAATCTTATACGAACTGAAAGATCAAGGCTGACACGAACCGAGATCCGTGAAGGTTCGAGTTTTTCAGGGTCGGGTCTTTCATTACAAATGACTATATTTATGACGGTTATGAATTTCACCATCTAAAGCGGGTAGTGAAAAACCTACTCAAACACACAAACCTGTGCAAAGACACCTGAAAGCGATAAATAAAGGTGACTTGATGTTAAATTATGAACAGCACGGCAATCTACGCTCTCAGAAAAAGCTTTCCCAAACACTGCATACTGCATACAATGCTGGGCGCACAATGTTTCTTTCTTTCCATTTAGTTGCGAAAGGTTGTTTTTATTACTCTCATTACATTGTTATGAGTTCGGTTACATTTGAGAGATGCCCACCTGCCAGCACACAACCCAGATACCGCCAGCTCTTCACACAACAGCTCAACACTGATCCGTTTGGACACTGTCACAACAATCAGCATGTGAGTGCAAAAGGGCAATCTCTACATTACATTAAGCTACGAGGACCCCGTCCTTATACGGCTTCTCCTGAAATAAATCCCATTATTCTACACGGCAGAAGTAGCACAAGTGTATTTACCAGCAATGTTTGGCCAGCTTTCCCCCAAAGTACAATAAAACCTATTTTTAAAGTGAACTAATTTATTTTTAAAAAGTTATGCTGCTTCGCCTTATAAATATTTTAGCATGCAAACTAAGAATATGAGCTAAGGAACATGTGGGAGGAAAAATTCAAGAGGGGGGAAATGTTTTCCATAAACTTTTGCGAACTAAATCCATTTACGCTCCATATAAAAAATGTAAAAGCGACAAAACATACTTCCAATTCATCAAAACAAAACCACAAAAACATACAAAAAGACAAATCAAATTTTATGGATATGCTCGAGTCAAACACAAACATGAGTGAGTTCAAGTTTATTTTAAAGTGTTGCTCTCAGCTTTTGCACGGAAATCTACCAGGAAACATCCCTTCTTACCTTGAAAGAAGCTCTTAACCTGCAGGAAGCTGACGCTGAGCCTCAGCACGGAGAGTTTATCCAGTTTGGAGATGACATCCGCACCGAAGGGCAGCAGACTCGCCAACCGGTCCAGTTCTGCATTCAGACGATCGCGGTGGCGCTTGGACGGATTCGATTTCTGACCTGCTTTCTCTGGTTTCCTGAAGATATGAACCTTAAATTTAACGTCATAAAACCTGTGTGGCATCCAAAGGACTAAATGGCACAGAAACATGACAATAACATAATAAATATAACAGTAATACACATTTAATATTATTCATGACCATTAACACTGCCAATAAAAACTGAATGTAATGCATGTAACAGTTTAACTATATTCATTAAAAATAATTTACTATGATCGACCCTACTAATGGTAGTTATTTAGATGTTTATTATCATTACTGATTTCTTGGGGTTTGTCAAAACATGTCATGCTAGTAAACTGATAAACACTCAACTGTTTCTGCACAGGTTTTCTCCTTTTCCTTCCGGCATACAGACAGTCTCCAGGTGGAATCATTGTTCGTTTCTCCAAATAGATCAGCACGAAGATGCTCTTTTTGGTTCCTGGCAAATAGTATTAAACGTGGAAAAACAATTAGGTAACAACAAAAATACGCAATGAAAGGACGACTTTAAAAAAAAAAAAGCGTGTTTACACCTCGCCAGAGAAAAAAAAACGAAACTCACCCAAATCCACATTTGGCCGACGGTAAAGTAACTTAAAATAATCGTTGGAGACGAAGTCGAATCATGCCGAGTGTCAAAAGAGACGGAATAAACTCTTGATATGCCAGCGACATCGAGCCCGCGCTCGTGTTTTATAGCGCGTTTCAGGTGGCGGATCTCAGCACGCGCCCCCTCACGCGAACGTTACGCACGACGCACGCACGGCGCACGCGACGCGACCAAAACTGAAAGAGCCGCTAAAACTGCGCCGGCGGACCTGTACAACAAAACAACATCGAAGAGACAAATACTTTAACCTGCAGTTTTATTAAAATTCTATTGTAATGCTACAAAAGTGCCGAAGAGTGCGAGCGTCCAGAGCGTCTGATTTCACAGAAATAGTTTTAAAATAAGAAATCAAATACACATGCAATTTAAAAACTATTTTAAAATAGGCTTTATTGATTAGTTACGAGTTTACATTGGCTAACTAAAATTCTTTTCTGTGTCCAGCTCAGTTCAAGGATGCTGCAGTCATGCAAATTCAGTAATGTTGATTATATTGTAATAAAAAGCCAAGAAATGGGGACCATTCCAGAATACACACACATACATATATTCTCATGTTCATGTACTGCAATGCATTTTCATTTTTGTAAACTTACCTATTTTCCCCTAAATAACGCAGTTTTTTTTGTAATCTGACATCTATATAATGGTTTTCTATGGCATTGTTTTTAATGTACTTGTCGATATCTAAGATACTGGGTTCCACCGCCATCTAGTGTACAATAAACAGATGACACAAATGCAAAACATCTATTTATTTATTTTTTTTCTGATTCACGCAAATCAAATACGTATCATATTGCATTGGTCACGATTTAAGATTACAGAAGCATCAGTAGATAAAATGATCAAGGTTTTAAATCCAGCTTGACTAATCTTCCAGTGTATAATTGGGATTCACCACCACAAACGGATCCTCCTCCGTGACGGGCTCATCTCCATCCTCGCTGATCTTCTTCAGTCCTGTTTTAGTCAGCTCTATGATGATATGATCCTTAAAAGGAAAACATTGCATGCACGTTACACTGCTTTAGTTCAAGTTCAAATAACTGATGCATTTAAGCTGATTAAAGAGTTAAACTAACGTAATGGATGAGTCTGTACAGCACTCTCTCGATGAGGTTTTTCTTGGCGACGAGTTCAGCCTCTGAATCAATTTCACTCTCCATTTCCTTCAGGTACCAGTTAATGAGCTCACTTTTCTTCAGAGATGACTCCTCGTCCACTAAATACACGAATAGAGCAGGTAAACAAAAAGCAGATTACACAGGTTTATTTTAATGTTGAGTATATGCTCTTTAGAACTTTAACTAGATCTATACATCCTGGGGCTTAGATTAATTTCAGATGAAAATTTGTCCTACAATTAACAAAAGAGCCAACAGTTAGTCAGTCACTTTAAGAATTACGCCATACAAATGCGAGAGTTTAAATAAAAAAAATATATATATAATCTAAACCATGCTCTACACACATGTATGTATATATATATATATATATATATATATGTGTGTGTGTGTGTGTGTGATCTCGCACACATTTATGCACAAAACACAACAACACTGTATAGAAGGAACAGTTTTAATGAAGGAAAAACAGGGGCTCACTTTGTTCCATCTTTTGCATGTGCAGCACCAGCAGGTTGGAGACCCTTTTGTACTCTGCGAAAGACATTCTGAGAGCAGGTTTGGCTGCCGCTGACTTCTGCTTTTCCACCTCATCTGTGTCCATGGCCTCCACCGGATGGCCGTTCACTTCAGCTCCATTCTGACCTTCCGTCTCTTTACCAAACAAATCGTTCTGATCTGTGAAGAATAACTCTAAATTAGTCATTCTGCAATAATTGATTTTAATGAAACCACTAATGGAAGTGATGGGTTTGTGACAGACTACAGCGGCGCAAAGTATTTGCACAATTAAAGTGCCACTATTATGCATTTTTGAAAAATGCATTGTGTAACATCAAGATGAATGAAAACATCATGCAAAGTTTTAAATCTGAAAGCGTACCATGTATAAAGTTATTGTCTCTGAAAAGAAAGTCAATTCTGATTTATTGAAAAATCATAAATGGATTTAAGAAAATTTAAGTTTTGGGGGTTATTTTTACCTTGCGTGCATGTCAGTATTGCATGTTTTAAATTTGCGCATCATATCAGTACATACATAAATGTCCATATTACATTGTGTTTTTGATATTTTGCATGTGTGTATTATTCTTGTTACTAAAAATGTTTTTTGGGGTTTTTTTGGTTTTCTAACAGGGGCACTTTAAAAAGACAAACTTTTTTGGTACTGTTAAAAGTAGAGATTTATTCTAATGAGATTTTTGGACTTAAAAAAAAAAGACTAAAAGCATCCCATCTCACCATTCACGTTGTCATCATCCTGCTCCTGGTCAAAATTAATATCAGGGGAGTCCACACGAATAATAGACTTATTTAGTAGTCTAAACGCCTCTTTCACATGTTTGGGTTGAACCTTTCCGAAAGGGAGAGGAGGAGGACACATTTTACACTTCACATAAGCCATGTCTGTTGCATACCGGTGCATGACGGGACGACACGCACCTCGTCTGAGCAGTAGAGTCTGGCCATGGCCTCAGACAGACGCAACATGCTCTCCAGCTGCCTCACGGTGATTCGCCAGGCTGATTTGGTGGTTCCGCCTCCATCGCGCTGCCGCAGACGCTTGTACTGGTCCACCACAAACTCCTGAGCCTCTGAGGTGATCTACAGAGGCAGGGTTATGAGGTTAATCATCTTATTCATCTTTTACAACGCATTTGCAAACCTGTATTCTGAATGACTAACTCCAGATAGGACAAGCATTCACCATAAAAAAGGACAAGATTTCAGTGAACAGCAAATGGATTAACGTATATCGTCTTGCCTTTGGCTGAAACTGCCGGGCGAACAGTATGTATCTCTGGACTTCTTCAGTACTGTAAACCCTTTCTACAGACTCAACGTTTCTGGCATGAAGATCTACAATCCGCCGAGCGATGGCGTAGTCTGTAACCTGGTGGTTTAAAAAAATTATAATAATAATAATAATAATAATAATAAAAAATAAATAAAAAAACTTTACTTTTTGTAAAGATGCCTCTTCTGCTTATCAAAAGAAGTGAAAAACATTGCAACAGACAGTAATAATTGTGAAATTATTTCAAATATAAAAAAAATCTTTATGTAAATAAGTGTAAAATTTAATTCTGACGATGCAATAAGTATAACAATTACTCCAGTCTACAATGTAACATGACCCTTCAGAAATCATTGTTGATTTGCTGTTCAAGAAACATTTCATCTAATTATAAATAGTAAAAACAGTCTTGTTTCATTTTTGTGAAAACCATGATACAGGATTCTTAAAGAATAGAATTCTTTTAAAATAGAAATCTTTAGTAACATCATGAAGGTCTTAATTAAACCCTCATTTTAGGAAAAAAAAATTGCTGAAAAAAAAAAAAAAAATGCTGAATAAAAGGCATTAATTTCTTTAAAAAGATATATCACCCCACATTGTAAGAGGAATTTCTGAAAAGACATTACCTCATTGCATTCATCCACCAGTATGAAGAAGAGATCAAATCTGGACATGATAGGTGCTGACATGTTGACGTTCTGTTTGAGAGACTTGGCACGGTTATATCTACCATCTATGGGGTTTGCAGCAGCCAGGATGGAGGTGCGAGCATTCAAAGTAGCCTTGAACACACAGCTTTGATTAGAGGTTAGAATAAACAGAGGGTGTTTTCAGATACTGGACAGCGGGAGGGACAGGCACACCTTAACGCCGGCCTTCGTGATGGAGATGGTCTGCTGCTCCATGGCTTCATGAATAGCCACCTGGTCCTTAAGGTCCATCTTGTCGAATTCATCAATGCAACAAACCCCCTGCAGACATAAGGCCATCATATTTAAGAATGTTCTGGGAGCTATAGAAAATCAACCCAAAATGCAATTTAGTTTTTTATAAAAATTTTAAAATAGATTTAAAAGGAATACTTGTTTGCAGTGCTTGTTGGTAGAGCTACACAATTTGCTTGAAATTGTGTGATTATATCTCAATATAGCTATTAAATACCACCAGCATTAATAATAATAGATAATATACATTATCGGCCAACATGAGGGCTCCTGCTTCAATGACGAACTCATGTGACTCCTCGTCTTTGACCACAGCAGCGGTCAGACCGGCAGCACTGCTGGCTTTACCGCTGGTGTACACTGCTCTGGGGGCAAAGTCCTCCACATGCCTGAGAGAGATCACACAAATGCATCCCAATCCAGCCATCCGACACTTCGGCTATCTGTACTTCACATTTAAACCCAAGTTTTATTTACTTGAGGAACTGGCTCTTAGATGTACTCGGGTCTCCAACAATACACACGTTGATGTCGCCACGTAAAGACGTTCCCTCCATGGTCGTCTTGGCAACACCACCAAACAACATCAGCAGAATGCCACGTTTAATTTCATCGTTACCTGAAAGGAGTCAAAATCATACTCACAGATATCTCCACATTTCTGTTGTGCTCAAGAAAAACTTTGCTTGATGCTAAATGTGCCTCAAACTGTTAATATATTCTCTATTCAGCTTATTTTTATTGTGAGCCAATCTTACTTCAGTATTGAAAAATAAGGTGAATAGAATACGCTGCGACCAACGAGCATGACTGATCGTTTAGAACGGACCGTGAATGGTGGGGAAGAGACTTGTGCAGAGGTTGTGATAGAGATTCTTGTCCTGGCTCATCTCAAACACTTTCTCCCATTCCTGTACGGTCATCTGGTTCTTCACGCTCTCAGCTGTCTGATCCTCCTGACGAAGCTCCTTCCCTCCAAACTAAGGAATAAATTTAAAATCTATAGTTATAATTATTGTGTGTGTGTATATATATATATACACACACACACACATAGATAGATAGATAGCATGTGTAATATCCACATAGTATGTTTAATATATACACACACACACACACACATAGTGTTCTTAATAGTAATGCCTAGAGAAATCAACATTTTCAATGTCCGTAAGAGTAGTGATGGACCTACGTTTAGTTACTGGTAACACTATTTGGACAATGTCTATAGTGGATAAATAAAGTGCAACCTATTTATTAAATTTAACGAACTGAAATTAGTTTTTACTTAGCTGAAAAAACAAACAACTACACGTAAGCCTGGGTAATTAAATCTGGCCAAATTAACTCTATATACCATTTAGGGTGTTTTGTTTTTAGATGGTTAATTATTACAGTCCAAGTAAAATTTGGATTCTGAACATGCATACACACACAGGTCTGTTACAGTCAGCGTTGTGATAAACTGCTCTCACCCGTGGGTTGGTTGGAGCCACATAGTTAGCCAGGAAGGCCAGTCTGTAGGAGAGTTCTCGTACACCCAAAGCCTTGAGCCCCTGAATGCCATCAGCCTCAAAGCCCTCCTTTCCAGTCACCCTGCTGCTGGTTTCTGCCCGCGTGCCTACAAAGATGACGCACCGTATTCAAACATGCCTGAATAATATGCCAGATAATAACTGTATGTTCTCACAACAGGGACATCTGCAAATGGCTTTTTATTTGCTTTCAAACTGTAAACCCAAACCCAGCAATCTAAGACAAACTCTCAGTATTAATAGAAACAGATACCAGCGAGTGCCATGGCGGATACATCAGGCACAACTATCAGTGTGCCTGTGAAGTCACAGCGATCTCCTGCTTGTGCGGTTTCCACAGCCTCCGCCCTCAGAACCACCTCCACACTGCGAGGAATAGAGCCTCTCGGCAGCTCCGCCTGCGTCTCCTGGATGCGCACCTCAAGAAATTAAAACGGTTTAAGACCAAAAACGTCTCGGAGCATAACACACCAGTCTATTAGAGAAAAAAAAATCCAAGATTTATAAAATCACTATTTGGTATAGAATATTAACATTCGTTACCCTGGGCCACAAAAATATATGAATGAGCTGCATTAATTAGCTTTCCGTTTATATATGATTTGTTGGGACCGCATAATATTATTTGAAAATTTGGAATTAAAAAAAAAAAAAATAAAATATCTTTGCAATGCATATTACATTCTGATATTTACAGTATTCATAACTTAATTTCATACGAGCATATCATATAAAGTGTCCACATAATTTGATCAACACCTGGAAATTGTCAAATTCATAACAACGAATGTATTTACGAAAACGCTTAATGCTTATAAAAAAATATGTTCTGTCAGAAAAAAAAAAAAAAATCAGTAATTACATTTAGGATGCAAAATTAGGAAACCATTTTAAAATATTTGCCATAATAGCAAACATTGACTTAAAAGGTAATGGCCACTACAAGCTACCTACATGAGCTTTACTTATTTTATAACTTAAGGGTCATAAAATTTTTTTTTTTTTTTTTTTTAAACCATCTCTTTGTTCTCAGTTTTGTAGCTGCCATTTAAAAATTTATTTGTACTTAATGTAACAATTAAAAAAAAATAAAAATAAAAAAAAAATCTTGGAATCTTACAGAAAGTTGAAAGTGTTAAAAATGCCTACATGCTTACTTTCTGGAAGTCAACGAAGCGGGACTTGTTGGTGTCGAGCATGAAGCGGCGGCGGTTGGCACACACAGGGTTCTTGCAGATGGTCGGCTGTGTGTATTTGAACTGCTGCTCCACGTCTTTGATGACAGACTGACAGTCCAAGCAGAGGAAGGTGCCGCTGACCAGCTCCGGATGCACGGGGTGGGTTCGCACCACCTGACCGCTGATGCGTAACAGAGTGCCGACGCGGGCAGTGCTGAGCTCACGGATCCTGCACAGAGCGCATGACCTTACTCGTTTCACATGCACAAAGGTCAGTCAGTCACAACAAAAGCTATTTACATGTAGTGCATTAAAATGTAGTGTAGCATACAAAAGAAATGTCAGTTAAATTATAAAAGGTCAAAAAGAGGGTGCAAAACTAAACTACAAATGAAAAAATTACAATGATAAACAAAATATTACAAGTAGGGGTGCAAAACTACCGATTGTTTAAGGTTTCTATATAAAATCATAAACAATATATTATGTATCAGATTTATCTTTTAAAATATAAACTTGTGCGTGTAATACAAAAACGTGTGTGTGTGTGTATATATATATATATATATATATATATATATATATATATATATATATATATATATATATATATATATATATATATATATATATATATATATGCATGATGCATATATGTATGTGTGTGTGTGTGTGTGTGTATATGTGTATGTGTACACACACACACAGAATATGTAAACAAACTTTACTTTCTAATCGAGTAATTGCGATTAATCGTTTTGCAGCCCTAATTAAAAGCATGATGAGCAGAAATACATACTTCTGCCGAGATGGAAAGTCCGAAAAAGCCACATAAAACTCTTTGGACGGTGGAATATTTCCATGATCTCTGGCAAAGTGACGAACCGCTCTGCAGAGATACGGATAAACCCTGCAAAAGAAGACAAAGGTGGCAGTAAAAATATGAAATGATTCTTACGATTCATTCACAGACAATTTCGTCGACAATTTTCTCTAAATGCCCAAAACTACCACGATTCTACCATTGCATATAATAACAAATACAATTTACTTTATGTACTTGCCAAATTTAGTACATTAAATATTTTCTGATTATTTTGTATATTTATTAGTGTGGTAGCTGCAACTGGAAACTTTGTATCTATAATGAACACTCATAGATAATATATAATTTCATTAAAAAGCATGTTTTGTTTATGCATGCAATTTTTTTGTAGTTAATTACACGTCTAATTTGAATGTCAAAAGTTTTTGGGCCAATAAATATTATCATAAGCGCAAATAAGGAGGCAAGCTTCTTTTCTCGCACCTGTAGTACTCCTCTTGAATGGTGGTGGCGAGCTGCTGGTTGTAGTGCTCGATGTTGCTGAAGCTCACGGTCAGCGTGTTTCTCTCCGGTCGGATGAGCTCCTGCGCGTCAGACAGATACAGCGCGTCGCCGGTTTTATCCTGAAACCTAATTAAATCGGACACGTTGTAGAAGCGGCGTTCGTTCAGCTCTTCGTGTAAACCTGCCGCAAACAATTGCACTCACTCTTCCAAAAACTCCAGAAATAACTTCTGACATTTCTCGGACAGTTCATCGCGCGTTTGCACGCCCGCGGGCGCAGCTTCCACTCCGGGCTCCATCAGGTACACGCACACACACCTGTGCAGCGTAATGAGCCAGCCAATCAAATACGTGCGCTACGACGTCGACGTAATGACGTGCTTTGCAACAGACGTACACGTTTCAGTTGTTTCTATCTGCCCTAAATAGTATTAAGTGCGCACGATTTAGGATGAATAGTATGCACATTGGGGCACAGATCGTAATTCGTGGATCAAAAAGTAATGTTGTCCTAAAAGTATGCATCGTTAAGTATATTTACTCAATATGCGCAATAGATTTTTTTATTTAGATATTTACTTTTTTTAATTTTATTACATTCTAAACCACAATATCTTAATTTTTAATCTACCAAGTTTAAAAAAAAAGTTTCCCGTTATTTGAAGAAAACGAGACTTCGGGCATAGAATCATCTTTGATTCTGATTCGCAACGAATGATTCTTCTGAGCCGATTCTTTTCGATGAACTAGCATTTACAATTACGCCTGCTTCACAATGTGTATAATATAATAAATTAACAAAACAAAATAGTGATTATTACTTTTTCACATATACATATTTCTTTCAAAACAGAGGCACAAACCAATGTTCTGATTAATAAATTGATTCAAGTTTGTTAGCAAAATGATTGGGCCTAACACAAAATTGATGTAGGTTTATGGTAGCAATCAAAATGTTACCATCTATTAAATTGACATTAACTGTAATGAAACATTATTTTAATCAGCCAATTCAAAACATGGTTCAACCATTCAACCTAACAAGCTTTTTTTAAAACTAGGTAACTGCTACAGTTTACAACTTAATGTGTTTTACACCGCAATTCAATTTATTGCAGTACTGCAAGAAAAATTATAACCTTCATAAATATTAACATAGAAGAGTTTATATATTTTGATCTCACGAGGATGGAGCTCGACGTATCAATGACCATTTGGAGATTCAGTATTGTATTTTGCATTGTTCTTGAAAAGTGGCTGACAGATGATCCCCACATGCATTATATTTAAATAAGTTTATATGTAGTCTTATGGCTCTTTGCATCACGTAGTGACTCCACAGCATCAGAAATACATACAGAAACTTTTAATTCTTTTATTTAACACACATTTAAAAAAGTGAACCACACTATACAAATGGTTTTCCGGTAGCAGGTAACAATGCAGACAACACATCTGTCTACAAACCTGTCCAACTCGTTCATTCTTGGGACGTGCAGCTAAAATTGCACCTTTTTCCTAAATGATTTTCCTTTCTTCTCTTAAAACATCTCAGAAGCCCCTCGTTGCTAAGATTCCAATGCATCTTTGTTCGTTTTTTTTTTTCTCTTCATTTAAATGCTGATAGGCAATAACATGCTTAATGTGTAGGGTTTATTTCCGATTGGGTTTTTAAAACCTGCAATGTTTTATTTTGCGAGATTAAAGCTCGAGGTCTCCGTATGTACATTTCCAATGCGGTCCGTCCATATGCAGGGCGGCAGTAAAGTCCGTCTCTCGCACAAACACATTCACCGACGCGCACACACTCTCCTCTATTAGTCCTTCTGCTTTTTAAACTCAACACAGGCCGAACATCAAGAGGAATGATATTTATTACCCGAGAGACAACTTAAAAAAAAAAGAAAAAAAAAAAAAAAAAAAAAAAAAGTGAGAGTGAGAGAGACAGACAGACAGTAAAGACGTAGAGGAGCAAAGAAATCTTTAGGCCAAGTAGCTGTAGGTGTCCTTCTCTCCATCCACCCGCTCCAGATATTCCTTCTCTATGAGGATGTCGATGCACTTCTGCAAAACATAACCATATGAGTGCTATTTTGTGCTTATGTTGGTAACACAGGGTTACATGATGGTGAATTTAAGAGAAAGTCAAGAAAGGGTAATGAATATACCGAAGGAATCTGAATGACCTCTAAATATAAATGTCTAGGTTGTATTATTAATGTTTGAAAGTAAAAAAAAAAAAATCCAACCATAACTTTAACTGCACCTGCAAAAATAAGTGTCCTTCCTCAGTATTTGTAAATTTTCTTTAAGTTTTATAAATCAAAGCAAAAGTGCTTAGCCTTGTTTTTGGAGAAATTTATCAAGATAAAGTGAGTGACAAAAAAAATATCAGTCAATGGAAAAACATATTTTAAAGAGAGAACTAGTTCGTTTTATTTTTTCTTGATTTGAGCATCATTTTTGTTGGGTTTTAGAGAACAAGACAAGAGGTCTCAAGCAAATGTATATAGATTTGTTTAGATATTTGTATCGGAAAAATGTAATTTTTGCAGTGCATTCAAACATTAAGTCGTTCAACATAAGGAAGGACACATTAAAACTTTTTAAGACTCACAGAAACCCTGTAAAAAGTGTTCAGCGGACTAGATTTTGTAGAAGAGGATCAACCGACCTTGATGACAGGGACTCTGGGTTTGAACCGGGATGAGAGCTGATTCAGAACCTCGGCCAGAAGCTGCTGATGCTTCAGAACCTTCCTCATCTTCATGATCCTCACTATGGCCGCCTGCACACAGAGGAACACTTACACATGGTATGCTAGTACAAAACACACAACTAATACTGCAATTTACTGAATGCATTTTATTTTATTTTTGGACAAATTAATATTTTTATTCTACAAAAACAGTAAAGTGACATTAAAGACATTTATCTTGCCAAAGACAGTTGGTTTAAATAGTAACATTATTTCTCAATGTAACTTTTTTACTATATCTTTCACCGAATACATTCAGCCTTGGTGGGCACAGGAGACTTGGCCACAATACCTGAATCAGGAGTTTCCTGTCCTCTTCGATGTTTTTATGAGTCGTTTCCTGTTCCTGTTTCTGCTCCGTCTTCATTGGCACGTTAATGTTAACTCTTAGTTTTTTACTGGAGAAAAAAATGCTTAATATTCACACATTTCCTCTACTACGTTCGAAATGTGAAACATTAAATATAGATTCAGAACAGTCTGCAAGACGAGATGCGCTAGTGACCTACTTTTTATAGCCCAGGAAGAGTTTTATGAGGGTGTCGGGTTTGAATTCCACTTCATCCACGTTTGCGTTCTCGTCCTCTAGAACCTGCACAGACACACACTGATGATTACAAATGAAAGCATCTGCAAATGCACGATTACATCAAATATTAGCCTGCGTGTTGAGTCAACATGAATTGGCAGTCACAATCTATTTTGTTTCTGTAAAATAAGGAAGGGCTTCCATTGCAAAATCCAAAGAAAATGAATTGTATTGTAAAAATTATAAGCAGTTTGTAGCAAAAATTGAGCATGAGTGGATTAAGAATACCCACGAATTACCCAATTAACAACTAAATAGCTGTTTGGCTATTGGTTAAGTCTATTCATGGCCTTTATGATATCAGCGGAAAGAGAAAGTTGTTTCAAAAACAGATTAATTATATTTAAATTAAAAACATATTATGAAGAACAGAGGCTCAGTTGTGATTCTACTTCATAATGACTTCGCAGGACTGTTTTTTTGGACAAAAAATGCTTACCAGCAACTTGGATTTCAATAAAATTTGCAAAACCTGCACCAATATGTCCTAAAACACACAAAAAAAGCACTGTTAGTGTGTGCAAATCAACACCTGACTGATATCTGGATCGTGTTTTAGCATTATTGTAGACGGTCGTCTTTTGTTTCCTTACTATTTTAATCTGTGTGCTGTCCGTCAGCTGCTGGACTGTATAAACATCTTCTGTGTTATACTGCAGAAGAATGGCCATCTGAAACGTAGATGCCTGGAAGTAAAACGCACAACATGTCTGATTAATATCCATGCACTAATGTAACGGTAAAGACGTGCATATTGTTAGAACATTTCTATTATGACGTGCTATGTTCATTTATCTACATTAATTTATAACATATTATAAAACTTTCTATACATTAAAGAACCCTCATCAGGGTTTCTCGTCAGACCTGTAAGGTGTAGCGGTTTTTGAAGCAGTTGGTGACCAGTTCTCCTTTGGACAGATGGTAAAGCCAGGTGAGCTTCCGGCCACTGTGTCTGCTGGCATAGAAGGCTGTGAACCTTTGGTAGCTCCTCTCCAACTGTGTCAGGAGAGACAGATCACCGATTCAACAAACCTTGGAAGGGCCCAGAGCGAGCGATTTACACACAAGCCTATTTGTTTTACTACCTCGGATGGCAGAGCAAATGTGCAGGACTGCTGAAAGGGCCATGACCCTGAGCTCAACACCTGGATGCTGAAGTCCACTAGAAGCGACACGACACGTATAAAGGACTTTAAACGCAAATTATAGCATTTCGTATGGTAGCAAAGAAGAACGCAGCTCATCCTTACGGTCTAAAGGCTCAGAGTTTGTGAGGTGCTTCTTGAACTGTTCGTTGAGGTCTTTGCTGACTCCAATGTCCTGGAACATGCGCTGGAGTTTCGATGTGTATTCAAAGCCACACGCTTGCTAAAAATAAGAAAATCAAACCATGTTAGACAACCAAAACTATAAAAAGTACAAGGGCACCACCAGAGATGGGTGGAACAGAAAAAAAAACTAAGTGTTATTAACTATCTATTCCAAATTGTTTTTGTTAATTGAAGTCATGTTTAAATTTAATGAAAAAAAAAAAAATTATATATATATAACATTGCCTTGGTAACGGAATGAAATAAAGTCATTAATGATAATTTATACTGATTTATACTGATACTGATTTATACTATTATAGTATTTCATTAATATTAAAATAACATTCCTTTGGATAAAAGGCATATGCCAAATGCATAAATTGTAATAAAGTAAAAGAGATTTGACAGAAAAAAAAATACTAGCATCAAATAAAATATGTAATATGTAAATAAAAAAAAAGAAAGAAATCTAATTTAAATAATATTTAAGACTTGTTTTCATAAATTCTCACTAAATTACAAGAATAATGAAAATAAATGTAAGTGTAAATGCAGCATGGACTTGAAATGAGTACATGAGTATTTCTGATCACACATGAATTGTTGAATCAGACATGATTCCAACTCGTTTGCTGAAGTTTAAAATCAGAGATGCGAGGAAGAATACATTGCACCCAGTGCTCATTTTAACATTTGTTAATGTTTTCCTAAGCTGTGGAAGAGCTGTTGCACCTTTAGTTTGGAGATCATGCTGGCCTCTGCGTCGTCGCTGGCGCTGTTCTGATGGACCAGACGCTTAGCCAGCATCTTCGCATAGAACTTCTGGAAAACGTCCTTGTCCTCAATATACTTAAACACCACCATCTACAAAAAAAACAACAACAAATCAATACAGACGAAGCAGATACATGATGTTGAATCTTGCAAAAACTGCTGTGAAAGAGCAAAGCTGCGAAAAAACAAAAACGCACCACTTGATTCAGAGTGTCTTCAAGTTCTGCCTCCTCTGGGTTTTTGGAGCTGAAAAATCAGACAGGGATTTTTGTTCAGCACAGGGATTAATAACATTCACGGCGTGTGCCAACAGATGGAGAAACCTAAACACACCTCTTCTTGAGCAGAGAGTCGCAGTATCTGGCCAGCAGTTCAGGAGATTTGCTAGAGGACTGGACCATCTTTGTAACAGCATTATTATTGATGAAGCGTCCACAAGCCTGAACAGAGAAATTACATGTTTGAATACTTTCAATATCCAAAAGCTACCACAGTCCTAAAGATAGGGTTCATTTTATAAGCTAAATACGCATTTATTATTCCTTAAAGATAAAATATAACTAGTCAACAACAACAAAATAAAACAATGAATTTTTTTTCCTGCATATCAGAAAAAAAATATGCAATCAGTTTATTTAGAATCAGATTTTAGCTGATGAGATCATCAGTTTTTGCCTTTAATTTTAGTTTTTAGTCTTTTTTAAAATAAACGTCAAAAAAACGCTACAGCTAGTTGACAAAGCAGTACTTCTCATTTTAAATAAGTTTAACTTGTACTAAAATAACTAAAAGTAATAAAAAATAAGAAATTTCTTTTTAAAATGCACAACAGAATCATAAAAGAACTTAATAAAACTAAAAGTAAAGAAAAAAAACAGAATCAATAATACTAAACATTAAAATTTTTTTAAAGCAAGTGGGTTATTTTTGGAGACAATTAAAAAAAAAAAAGAAGCACAACAGGTATTAAGATACGGGTCCACTGTCATGCAATAACTTTAGAGGTTAAATCAGGTTAAACATAAAATCACTAGGACTAATTCAATCTTGACTAAACAGACCTGAAAAGTTGAAAAGATGGTCATACCTTGTCAAGAGCAGCCACAAAACCAGCATCGTTGTTGAAAGCTGACATCACAAGGGCATTGTACTTCTTATGGACATCCAAAATCGTCTGGACATACATTTTGGGGTCCTAAAAGAACACAGCGAAATCCATACACGTTAAAACATATTATCAGAAAGATCAGATCTAAAGCATTTAAACTTCAAGCTGGACAGCACGATGTATAAAACAAACCAAGCACACTGACATTGAGAGCAGACTCCCCACATTTCTCGATGGCAGCCAAGCCTTGATTATAAATGTGCGTTTCCAGAAGTTTCTTTAGCTCTCCCAATCCATCGGTGATCCGTGACACGAGATTGTACATGCGACCAAGATCTACAGAGAGAGAAAAAGTAAACCGTGATTGAGATGTCAATGTAAAGCACCGACACTCGGTTTTCACTGCGATTCACACCTTCATTCTTGTCTGCGTCCAGGAGGTTCTGGAACTCGGTGTGGAAGATCTCCAGGTGCTTCTCGATGAGAACCTGCTCACACTTCCTGGCCAGCTCATCCTGTGTGCTTTCATGAAGGTACACCTGCACTCTCCTCTGCTCCTCCAGCAAGCGTGCTTCAGCCTGCGAAACACAGATAACCACACTTAAACCTTACAACAGGATGGGACGAAACAGGCAAGCAAACTATGAACTGATAAAATAAACGTTGCAGGCTTTCTACGATGTCAACATACAGCAATATCCAAAAGTTTGGGTTCTGCAAAAATGTCATGTTTTTGCTCTTACGCTTGCCAAGCCTGCGTTTATACGACCAAAATACAGTAAAAATAGTAACAATGTGAAATAAAAATTTGAAATAGCTGTTCTATTTGAGAATATTTTAAAATCTAATTTATTCCTGTGATGCAAAACTCACTTTTCTGTATTATTACTATTCTAATATGCTGAATTGCTGCTCAAGAAACAAATATTAGCATTATGTTAAAGACAACAGTGCTGCATGATACAGCCATTATAAAATACACATTTTTTCCATTCTAAATGTTTTTAAAATTGTTGATAAATGTATTGCATTACTGCTGAATAAAATGTTCAATTACTTAAATACATGAATAAATACTAAATTATTTATTTTGAATCAAACCAAAATCAATTTCAACAGAACAGCTATTATAGGTAAAAAGATATAAAATTAAGTAGGAGCCTAATAAAAAATTATTGATATTCTATCCTTTCTTTCCAAACTAAAAGATCACAAAGAAATAAATTTGTTATGGAAATGTGTAATAGCAATGTGCTATTATATTGAGTAACATTATAAAATAATAACTAATTTAACTAATGTAGGTAATATTTCCCCATATAATAATTTTATACCAAGACATCGAACAGAAATTATAAAAAAAATACATCACTTTAGATTTTTTAAATATTAAGCTATTTTAGCCGCACCTTCTTCATGTACTCAGTAACAGGATTCTGTTGCAGGAACTCTGTGCTTTCCCTCGTGTAAAACCGTTCGGTGTCTGCCAGGAACTGAGTCTCAAAGTATTCCTTGTAGACCGAGAGAGTGGGACCTTTAGCGAAGGCATCGTCCTCGTTGAGACCCAACTCAACTGCGAGAGACGGAGAGGAACATATCTGAGCAACTGCACTGTTTCTAAACGTCATGCATCACAGACTCGAGCAGCGAAATCCATCAGGACGTAAAACAATGCCGCACCATAGGACTGGACCACGCCGCTGATGAGTCTAGTGTTGATGGTTTCTCCATTTCTCTCCTTCTCAATCAGCTTCAATACTGCATTCGTGACCTAAGCAGACGGGCACCAAAAAAGACGTTTATTATGCCATGCTCACTTTACCCTACTTTACCCCTGTTTCCAATCTTACCTGCTTATTCAGAGGCCGAAACAAACACTCCCTCCACGTCACCAGAGCAAGCTAAAAAAAGCACACACACACACACAAGAAAGATGTGCCGTTGTTAATGAACACAAATTGTGCAGCAATGCAAAAGAAAAGCAAGAAGTGCTTACAGAGTAGATTTCATAGATCCCTTTCCGGCCCTCGTCACACTCCCGGCGCACCCAGTGGCGGTTGAGGTAAGCACAGATCCCATTCAGCACTTTACTGGAGAACCTGTAATCCTCCCACTGCTGTGTGTAGAACTTCAGAACGCTCTCGTCCATCAGATCCTCTCCATCCTGAGGAAAACGATCAAAGGAATCGGCTCACTGGGAGTGCTCTTGAATGAAGTCGTTGTAACTAGTCTACAGCTTGAGGTCAAAATATTTACGGTACTACTTCTAGAGTCTCTTAGTGGGCTTATAGACTTCTGATGACAGTTTTCACTGAATAATGTAATAATAATATAGACTAATTTTGATCAAAACTTTGTTTTGATCCAGCAACTTTGCAATATAGTTATTTTAATTATAAAAATATTTCATAACATTAGTGTATTTTTAATCAAATAAATTCAGCCTCGGCCATCACAAGCAACTTCTTTCAAAAGTAACACTCTATTTTTGTAAGGTACCTTTAGTAAATTAGTAAGGTAATTCTTCAGAAATTCCTTCAATCTCTTGTAGAGTTCCAGCCCCACAAACTGAGCTCCTCCAGGTGTGGGGGTTTTCTTCGAAGGTTTGGACGGGGGGCCACCTGCACCGCGGGTCTGATTCGACTGATGCACACTAGTGCAATAATTATACACGTGACTGAAAACCGGGAAGTTAAGGACACAACAGACACCGGACGAGTTTTTGAAGCAATCTACAAATGCTGCAGCACTTGAGGATACGTGTAGAGCTCCATGTAGCGTGACTTGGCCATGCTCTGGCGGGTGTACACCTGCTGGATCCCCGCCCGCAGATCATCCCAGATCTGGTCCAGCCCGATCTGCTTCAGACCGTGAGGGGTCTGGGTGCGGTTAGACGACATCCTCTCGGCCCTGCCGCTGCGCGTCTGACGCTCCTCCTGACGTTTGATTGGTTCTCGTGCCTGTCACTCAAGAGCTACTCCTCCATAGGGTCAAGCGGTGAGAGAGGACGAGGAGGGGGAGACCCTCAGGGAACAGCGACGGACAGGAAAGAAACCTGCGAGGGACAAGAAAGAGTCTGACTAATACATTTCAGCTGCTATCGGATGCCAAAACTGCTGATAAAAACATCTCAGAAAGACAGCAGCACTAGCTTTTCCTGGGATAAACATTCCTACTGTTCGTTATATCCTGGGGTTTCCTTCTTGTATCCATGGCAACAACTCAAGAAACAGAAAATATTCCGCTAGGAGCTCTGAGCCGCAGCCGGTGCTGTAACCAAGCATACTAACAGCGATCTGCCATTAAATCATGACTTACAGTGATCTACTCAGTCGGAACAGCGCACCTGTGGGACAGCAGAACATCTGGACCCAGATCTGATTATTTGTTAATAACTACAAAACAACACAAGAACAGCTGAACATGGCAATTATATTAAGCATTCAGTTTAAATGTAATTACGATTAAATGTAATGTTGGAGAAAATCATTTAATAACAGAAAATATAAATATTTTACTAATATATAACATTTATTTTTCAGATTGTTGTATGTATTATTACATATTAGTAATTATTTATTAATTTGTCATAAATTAAAATTAACATCTTTGCAACAACTTGTGGCTGCTAAGAATTGGAATAATAAAGATCGCATTCATTTAATCAAAGGTAAAAATGGTAACGTTTATATATGCAAACCTTTACATAATGATTTCTGTTTAAATAGAGTAAATAAATGAATGCTTCTATTACACAAAGGCACATTAAATTGATCAAAAGTGACAGTTAAAACATTAATGATGTTAAAAAAAATAATTTTTACACAAAAATGCATATAGTGGGTGATAAAAAGGCGATTAAAATAATATTTTAATTATCAACTGTTCATGCCTTGATGTGTGTTAAACACAAACGTAAAGCATGTAATGCTGCAATTATTATATTAAGTTTTTCGATCAAGTTCACTGCTAAACTCGATCCGATTTTTCATCTCTGACCTCTCCGGACGTCTGATGATTTCTGCTGCACTCCTAACGATCTCCTCCTCTGACTGAGCCCCGGTTCGTGATGTTCATGAGAGCCTGTCTACACTGAGAGTGAGCGACATGTCAATACCGGAGAACCCGCTTCATTTCTCACGACGTGAGCGATGTAGTTTAGTCGGGTCTATCGAGGTTCATCATGTACAACCGCACCAGAAGAGCCAACGAGGGCGGTTCACGCGTTACATATTCACTGCTGCACTCGTGCCTCAGCGTAATGCTGATGTTTTCAGTATAACAGTCACTCCCTGCGTCCAAAAATATCACAAGGCGAGTTAAAAGTTGCTTAATTGTATGTTTTTCATGTAAACAGAATCTGACTGATGAGGCCTCACCTCAAAACACACCACAGATACTCTCTAAAACACACAGGGGTCCGTTAATACAGGTCGGCGGAAATGCAGTATATAATGTAGCAGTACGTGTGATAATAATATATTAATTATCGCTATTTACTGTGTGTTTGTGATCAGGATTAAAGCTAAAGCTAACCGCTAATCTCGCGCTCTTACCATCATTCAGAAAGAACGACACCCGTAAACGCGAATATCCAACGCCGCTCCGGATCCCGATTAACAATATTCCCTTTTATTCAGACGCTTGTGTGGCGATCTTTATTTTCTACTAATAAAATAAAAAGAACGGCCCCGAAACAACGAACACAGAAAAACTCCGTCAGCGCGTGCTCACGGAAACACGGTCCCCCGGAAACTGAGACAAACTCCGTCAGCGAGCGCACCGCACGAAAACAGCGGCTGTGGTCGAAGGTTCCGCCTCAGTTTGGTGTCGTACGAATTATGGGAGTAATTAATAATTATAAGAACAATTGATTTGGACTTTGACATTGTACATATCCACAAATGTTCTCTATTTACCAAGGATCTACAGTCAAATCCCACTGGACAAAATGTTGCACAACGACAATTAACTTGATTATTAACTTTGCTGGTACTATTAAGAAGTGTATAATTTTTTTGTATATACATATATATGCGCAGCAAAGTATCATTGAATCATTTTCTGATACCATAATATCTACCAAATGGTTGGTGACTGACATTAGAGGAAAAATAAATAAAATCACAAAAGTGTAGATATGACCTCTTTAAGTTCAGCACCATATTAAACACAACTTTCTTTTCATTCATTCCCTAAAAAAATGTAGTCTTTTTTGTTACAAAAACAATCCAGTAGTTTATTGAGATTTGCGATGTGTTCATTATTGGAGAGTCAGGTTTTTTTTACAACCCTCGACATGAAACGTCATTTCATTATATCATACATGAGCATTTTTGAAAAAGAACATGAGAACAAATGATTGCATTACATTATAATAAAATCACATGATAATAATAATAATTATGCGACAAACCTTAATAAATAAGCGACTTTGTTTGTTTAAAAAGATCAATTGATATATTGGTAATGCATGGAGACATGAAACACATTAATAATTAACGAGACAACTTAAAACGCACAGAAAGCAACGTTATTATAGTGCTTCACTATAAACCAGGTTCTGTAATCTATCTGTTGGTTGAATAATACTCTTTGTTAGTGAATTCACAAGAGCAGAGAGGACAAACTCTAATGAGATCATGTTAATAAACTGCCAGAAAGACATACATAACTGTAATTCAGACACAGCTGTGTCACATTTACTCACCCTCAGGTTGTTGCTTCCCATTGGCTTCCATAGTATTGAAAGAAAACACTCAACCATCAATTGTCCGGTTATCCGCATTATTCAAAAGGTCTTCAGAAGAAAGAAGTTCATTCAGGTTTGGAACAACTTGAGAGTGAGTCCTAGCTGACAGGGCTTTCATTTTATCCCTTTATGAAATGAAAAGTGACTTAACCGAGCACAATGAAGATAACGTTAACAATGGTTTGTACATAAATTTGTGCAGCTGATTTCAAAACTGCAAACACAAAAACAAAAAGTCAACGTTCTCCTATATTAACAATTAAGGATCATCAAATCTATCACAAAATCCATGCTTGGCCAGAAGAAGCCTTGAACCTTTGAGGCACATTAAAAGACACTGGAGCAAACGGCCCGTTCAGGATCATTTACCGCTGAACACATCTGAACTAAAATCTCTATCTAGAGCTTTCGTGTTTTTAAGAGCATCTCCTTATAAAAACCCTCTTAACCGCCAGTCGTGTTTTCCACAGAGTTTGAACGAGCACTTATGGAGAAACAGATAAATAACACTGAATTCTGATAACTATAAACAACGTTTACCATGAGATACAAAAGTGCTGCATTAACATTGATGAATGATTCAGAATGCCATTGGCTGATTACCATGCTACGATATATTATTGTCCTGAAGATGCTGACAACAAAATGTTTAAATACAATCAAATGTCATTATCAGAAACATAATTATGCATCATTCTGTACACATTCCGTTTTGTGCTATTGGAGTATTTGGTGCATTCATATTTGCCGAACACACATTTGTCAACAGACCAGCGGTATTGCAATGATAAAAATGCATCGGTTGTTTTCGTTTTCACCGGCGTCCCGTATGGAATATGCTTGTCACGTGTGCATGGGATGAATTTGATCTCACAGAAGTCCTTGTGCTGTATTCACTTACATACAAAATAATTACAGAACAGACATGCCAGTCAGTGCACAGACTGTAGTCCGAGTGGACTTGCCAAGTGTCCGTTTCACATCGGCTGCTCAGAATGACCTTTATGTGTTCCTCAGTGTCAGAGAACGAAGCCCCTCCCAGGGGGTGCGGCTAAATGAACCACTCCTTCTTGCTCTCGTCGATGGTCTCTGTGAAGGCGGGGTCATTCACGATGATGGCTGCATCGGCGCAGTCGGCAGACTCCGCCCCTTTGGCCTCGTTGGTGTGGTAGGAGCCCTTGTGATGGAACATGTGACGCACCAGAAACACCAGGGTGCAGAGGATGGTGAAAATCACCACGGCGATGATGCCTACGCCAGAGAGAAATGATATTCAAATTATGACTGTAATGATGAATCATGTCATTAAATCGATTTAGAAATATTCCACAGCGATGGTAACATAACTCAAAATATTTTAACATTAATTATTATATTATATTTGTAAATGAAAATATTATATATTTAAACAATTGTGTTAAAATAATTGCAATAATGAATAATATTAATAAAATAAGTTCTACACACTATACTATATATATATATATATATATATATATATATATATATATATATATAAATTAATGCTAATTAGTCAAATTATATAGTCAAATTGACTATAAATTAGTCAAATTATTTATATATAATCAAATTATTTATAATAATAAATAATGTTTATTATATAAATATGGTATTAAATTAATTTTAAATATTTCATTATAATATTTTTTATATAAAAAACCAACAATAAAAAACAACAATTATTATATATTAAAATCATGATTGTAAGGATAAATTATGTAATTAAAATTCAGTTTATAAATGTTCTACACCAAAGAACGTCAAAGTCTAGGAAATATAATTGTTGGTTGTTTGCGTATTTCATTTATTGCCATATCGTGGAAGATACGGATTCAACAAAGAATAAAAAAATATTCTTCAAATGATTTTTACTCTTAATGTTTGCCTTGTTAAATATGTCCATGATATTAAAAATAAAAATGCATAATACTGGAACAGCACATTTCACCTCCAATTATTGCCGAGTCTCTGTTGACGCCATCACGGCTGACTCGCTCCTCGTTGAATGGGAACTGGGGACCGGCTTAAAAGAAAGAGAAAAGAGCACTGTTTTCTGACTTTAAACTTTGACAATCTCTTTTATTGAATTTCTTGGCATAGATGAAGTACAGAAGGTCGGTAGAACGCTGTGGGCAGATGAATGTATCTGTGCACGCTCGAGTGTCTCTCTCAGGAGGAGTCGGTGGGCTGCTGTTGGCAGGGAGCAGATCTGAGACCAACCGTCTGCTCTTTTCATCTGCCGTCTCCACAGGCTCCAAACGCCATGTTCCAGAAATATCCATGAAAGCTTAAAGCACTCAATGTCATGCATGCAAGTAAACACACACACACACAATATATCTATCTATCTATCTATCTATCTATCTAGTTTTTTATTATGCCAAAAACAGTGACTTCACATATACACGTAAATGTTGCTTTGTATACTGAGATATATTAAATAACATTTTATTATATTGATTATTTTATATAGATTTTTTATAATATATTAATAAAATTATTTACATTTTAATTATTTATTATTCAATTAATTTATATGATTTATTTTTATTATAACATGACTAAGAACTCACTAAGAAAATAATAAAGTAATCAAAAGAAATACATAAATTAATAAATTTAGAGAGAAATATTTGAACTAAAAATAAGTGTTTTGTTTTAGGTTTTAATATCGTTGTGGCAGCAATGCAGGCAAAGCCTGATCGGCACACACTCAGACACACAAACAAACAGGAATATACTGTAATAATCCTCCCTACAGCGAAGAGATCACAGATGTCTTTTACTAAAAGAAGATTTCTCCCAGGCAACCAGGAAAGATCTCTTCAGAAGCGAGAAAACTGCATCAGATTCATCCTAAAATTCTATTAATATATGTTTTTTTCCCTGCTCAAGAGTAAAAGATAAAGTGGAACTTTTTCCCTCAATATCTCTCTCTAGTTTGCCTTGAGGGGTTTGCTTAAGTGTTATAGATCGTCAGAGTCTCAGGAGAAACCAACCTGCACTGCAGGCATGAGCTTAGCCCTTAAAGGAATAGATTGTCCAAAAATAAAAATTTGCTAAAAATGGATCATCTAAGATGTTTTTTTTAACTTGCTCACCAGTGGATGCTCTGCAGTGAATGGGTGCCGTCAGAATGAAGTCCAAACAGCTGATCACAATAATCTACAAGTAATCCACACCACTCCCCTCCATCTTGAAAGCTGAGTATTTGTAACAAATTCATAATTACAAAATGTTTAACTTTATCTAAACACGCAGCTCCTCTGTTTATAATTTTGCTTTCTGTTGTGAAAAGCTCATGATCAGAATCCGGATTAAAAGCTAAAACGTCCCAAAACAGCCTTTTTAATTGATGGACTAGATCGGTTTATGGTTTCAAATGTTTTCATCTGTTGTTTGGACTCTCGTTCTGACGGCACCCATTCACTGCAGAGGATTCTTTGGCGAGCGAGTGTTAAAATCCAGAAATATCTCTGTATCTTTTCCCATAAATAAACAATCTGATGTAGATCTTGGACAGCTTGTTTTTTAATCATCGTTTGGTTACCTGTATCCGGGTGCCAGGGGTCAAAGGCCGCAGACATCGGTGGCACTGTGAGTGGAGACGCCCCGCAGTTGGACTCCACCAGGACTCCCTGTATGGAGGCAGTGGAGGGCACTCCGGTCCTCAGGGCGGCCTTCAGCGGGGCGATGCGGTTAAACTGCACTCTGGAGAGACAGCCCACGAAGCCAGGGGTGTTATATCGCTCTATCAACACCGGATCAATCTGACCTGTTTCTGAAAGACAAAAACAACAGCAGAAAATATCAGATGGTGGAAACCGACGTTCAGGCGAAAGCACAGCTGATCTAAAATCTGATTGGATCTGATTGGATGAATCTACTATGTCATCTAAACAGTAAAATTAGTAATAGTTTTATTTGAACATGTTTCAGTTGTATTTGTGATGTATGCTGAATTTTCAGCTCCATTACTCCAGTCTTCAGTGTCACACGATCCTTTAGAAATCATTCTAATACGCTGATTTTCTGTTCAACACACATTGCGTATTATCATTATAATTAGTCCGTTTTTCTTGGCAGTTTTTTGGAAACAATGAAACATGGTTTCATTTGGATTGGAATTTTATAAAACCTTACCAAATACAAGTATCCCATACAAACACCGTTGAGGATAAAAACACAATAAAGGCCTTGGCTTATTTCCATTGCATAAAGGGTTGTGTTAATATAAAGGCTATGGCTATGTACAGAACATACAAATTACAGTATCTCCTAATGATATTATAAACTCAAATTATCATCAAAATAATAGAATAATAGCCAAATAATAGCCATCTTTTTTTATCAATCTTTTAAAAGTAAAAAATCTTTTACTCTCTTTTTTCATATTTCATGCAACAGCGCTAGTATTCTTTGCACGATTGATTAACAGAGATTTCAAAACAACTGTCTGAAATAGAAATCTTTCATAAGATTTCTGTGTATAATGTCTAATGTTATGAAAATAGAATCTTTCATAACATTATACATCTACCATCACTATTGATCAATTTAACGCGTCCTTGCAATATTGTTAAAAAGCAATATGCCATAAAGTCAATAGCCTAAAATCTCCTCAACTATTTTCAAGCAACTTTAACATCACATCTCTTGTCGCTTATTGCTTTGAAAAATAAAACCAGAAAAAAAACAACATGACGCTTGGCCTTCTTTTTCCACATAATTATGATAAAGCTGATGCATTTTTGTATGTGTGAGAAGAGAGAAAATCTTTTCTGTCCTTGATTATCCTCATCTTTTCCTCCCCTATAACCGAACATCGAACAAAAAAAAAACATCCAACGCAAAAAATCACATCAGAGAAATATACGCTAATATTTTGAATGTAAAGCATTTAATTAACGTTACCTGTTTGCGATCACAGATACGTCTTCCCAGCATGCGACTCAAAGCAAAACACTAAATTTCTCCTTTTTTGTTTGTCTCTCTCTCAAACTGCTTAATCAACATGTAAACCTGACTAACAGACTGTAGACTTCCCTCGATCTATATCTGCCCGAGTGTAGATGCAGACCATCACCCGTTCGGCTGCTCTGTGTGTGTAATGCAGCTCAGGGTGCTCCGGCTCATCTCCGCTAGAAACGTCTGCAGGAAAACCTGGAGACTGGACCGAGATCAGGAGCAGAACCCAGAGCTTTCACGTGATGCTGTCAGGAGTTACAGTCAGAGCCCAGTTAAAGGAAAAGCAGGAGAGACGCGTTTTTGGCCACTATACGCTGGATTACGACACAACTTGACATTAAGACTTCAGCCAAGTTATTTCATAATGTTTTTCCTTGTCAGAAACACTTACGCCTAAATGTATGAATAGATATAGAAAGTAGTATTTAATTTCTAAAACATATCATTTTTAAATTACGATTACTAATAATTTGCGAACATGTAAATATGAATAAATGTATTATTATATGAAATATACTGCTGTTTAAGGGTTTGGTGTCAGTATGTGTTTTTTTTTTTGTTTTTTTTGGAAGAATTAAAAATGTTATTCAACAAGTATGCATTAAATTCAACAAAAGTGACAATGAAGACATTTACGTCAAAAAAAGATTTATAAGATAAGATATATAACAAATTCTGTAACTTTCTGAAAACAGTATCATGGTTTCTACAGAAATATAAAGCAGCACAACTTTAGTTTTTTTTTTTTTTTACATTGAAAACAATAAGAAATGTTTCTTGAGCAGCAAATCAGCGTATTAGAATAATTTCTAAAAAGTCTTGTGGCACTGGAGTAATGATATTGTGCTATATAAAGTATAATATTAGTAATAAGACCTTTTTTGCAATAAATAAATGCAGGTTTGGTGATGCTAACAGTTGCTAATAGGCAGCACGATGCATTACGCTAAAATATATACATGATAACCTACTTACCAAAAACTTTTCCTAGGAAAATGGTCTTCACGAGGTTGAACTCAGTGTCCGAAGCTTCAGGAAGAGTATAGCTCACTGTAGGATAATGATCCACCTGCAACGCCGTAATCGTAAAAATCCAGGTAATTATCTAATATAACACGCACACTGACCTGTGAACCGTCTTTATCTAGCGGCCGCATTAAAGCAGATACAGATACAGCACCTGCAGCTGAATGAGTCCGTCCTGTCGGGTGATGTTGACGTTATGAGGTTGACCGTTAGCCATGTTACGATGATTCAGGCCGATCGTGAACGGCTCCCTCAGTCCTCCCAGGTTATAGCGGATCTGTAGAGTACCTGAGAGAAAACACAATCTTTCATCAGTTTGGAGAGCGTTCTTTCACTGCCTGATCCACGATGGGGGCAGAAAATATATAGCAATATCACACGAAGAGTGTGGTTTCTTTCCTGCGAAAATCACAAACATGATATTGTACACCAATTCAATAAACAAGTTTTAGATTACATGTTTTAGACACCACCTTGAATATTTTTGCACTATTTTGCAGACATAAAAGGTCCCGAACACAACCGCAGCACTGTTTTGCTTCTCTGAGTTCCTGAATGAATCGACCGTTCAAATGATTCGGTTCAATCGAAATGACTCACTTAATAACAGCGGCTGCCACCTACTCGCAGTTTTAATTTTGCATTTAGTATATATATTTTAAATAATTTAAAATATCCAAAGTATTCAAATATATTTAGGATTCAAATATCAAAACATTTATGCATTTGTACCTGCATTAATGTCCTGTGAGTTGCATTAAACTATGTAATACATCTAAATACCACAAAATAAAAGGTAAAAATGCCTGTAAAGTGTATAAATCTCTTTAAACTTTAAAAGTCAGGTGGGGTCAGTTTAGGGGGACCCCTCAAGAGCTTTGATATAAAACGAACAACCGTCTTAGCTCCGATATTTGCGCATCCAAAACAGATCATAAACATTAATTCTGAGCTGTAAAGATGCAAACGTGTCTCACCATTGTGCCTCAACACCACGGCCAGGTAGTCCTGAGTCTTGGAGCTAATGTAGATGAGGACTGCGGGTGTGTGGGACGTACTGAAGCTGAAGCTCAGCTCCTCGCTGGTCAGATTACCCACAACGCTCAGCACTCCAGAGCTGCCTTCCTTCGCTGCAGGAGAAGAGCTGCTCTCGGACATGAGGTCGTACCGCACCAGCGTCCCGCTCTCAAAATACCCTCCGACATCTAAAACAGAGGCAGACGACAACAACAGGGCTTGACGTTAACATCCTTTCATTAAGGGATACAAGGAGATATTTACAAATAGCACGATTTCATTTATTAGAATACAAAAGGTTCACTATATTATAGCTTCAAAGTGCCTCTGTTATATGGGTTATGAAAGGTTATCAACAGGTTGATATGCATGGTCAAAAAAATGCATTAATTTTCACCTCATTTGTTCAACAACTCCCAAACGACTCATTTCGATGATTCAGAGTCGACTTTATACATGGTGCACTTTCAAATTTAAAGATTTGCAGGAAGTTTTTTTATTCACTTAGAGCTGTGTTAAACACTGCATGAAAGGCAACCAAAAATCCATAATAGGGGCAGTTTAGCAGAAGCTACAGAGCAAGAGTTTATGTTGAAATGCCAGATACACCTTGTGAAGGTAAAATGCCAGTTTTAAACTGAAAAATGCGCAATGTGGGACTTTTAGTTATAAAACAGGACGCAAACACAAAGGGACACTTATTTTGAAATAATCACATTATACTATATCATGCCTCCCGTTTTTCCTTCCCCAAATTTAAAACCTCTTAAAATGATAATTAAGACATGTTTTATACACGTTAAGATATTTAAGACGTTAAGGCCTTTTTGTTGCACACAACCATAAACACATTTTACAGTTCACGCACATTTATTTTTTGACGCAAATGTGAGTGAAATGTTCTGTTGAGGCGTGAATAAGATGAGATTTGTGCAATGCAAGATATTTTTGGCTCATTACACCAAAGGATTTATGTTACTTGTGTAAGATAAGTATCCATACCATCATTGCAGAAAGGCCCGTCGAAGGCAGTCAGACTGCAGTCGCATGAGTATCCGTTGTATTTCTCCATACATTTTCCTTCATTCTGGCAATGCATCCCATAGCTGCTGCAGTGACCCGAGCACCCAGGCTTCACCCCGGGTGTGACCTTCGCCCTCCCTTCAAGGTCAAGTGTCACTCCGTTGACTTTTAGGGAACGAATGCAACCCAGAAATCCTCTCTGCCCTCCTGAGGCACCTAAAGTGTCGCAGCAACAGACATAATGAGATCTAAAAATGTTAATGAGGTAAATTACATGCGCTAGTAAAATATTTTTTCTCTTGCTAAACTTCTACTTCCCAAACATCTCCCAGATATCTTACCTACAAACAGCTGGCTGAAGAGCTGCAGGTGGGTGTGGCCCTGAGGCGGGGCCGACCGCGCCTCCCTATGCACCTTGTCCAATCGCAACACGGCCTCTTTAATATTCCGCTCGGCCTCCACTCGGTGCCACTGGTCATCATTGAGGGGTGTAGATGAGTGTACGATTAATTCCACCGGCCCGTTGCCCACATCAAATGAGAACGACACCACTGTAGCAGCTGCGGGAAGCAGTGTTCTTATTGTTAACTAAATCTATTAAAAGCTATATAAAATTATACAATGAAAATCTAACGAAATGAAACAGAATTAAAATATAACATTAGATGTTAATGACCTTTTAAAATTGTATGAATAATGGAAATGTTGCCTTTGCAGCTCAGATTTAAGTTGAAATTTAAGTACTAAAATTAAATGAAATAACGCTAAAAAGTGTAGTTTAAATAATATAAAAAAGCACAAAACAAAATCAGTCAATTTGAATAAATAAATAATAAATATTTAAATTTAAATACAAATTGAAAATATAAAAATGAAAGCTAATTAACAATAAATACTACAGCGATTTAAGTCTAAATATAAATTGTATAAAACGACCTAAAAAAATAACACTGGTGGAAGGCTAACTGTAATTTACTTCCTCCGTCTGATAAGTAAAGGAACTCAAAGCAGATAAGACAGGCTTCACTGAGGGCTTCACAGCAATCCCACTCAAGATGAGGTGATAAAAGTCTGTGGACTTACATTTGAGTTCTAAGCGAATAAAATCCGGATTTCCAAGGTTTTCCAGAAAGACACCATGTGAGGCTGAAGTCTTAAAATAGAAGGAGACGTCTATGCTGGTCTCGACTTGGAAGGTGGGAAAATGAAGATAAGATGCTGGTGTGTTGAAGGACGCTGCGTTCCAGAAGTGACCTATAAAAGAAATGCATCGATAACTCATTAGATCGCTGATTAGGTCAAATTTAAAGCTGTGGTGTGTAATTTTTATTGTGGTGTGTTATCCATTTATCATTTCACACTGATTTTAGGAGTAGGTTAGTTCTGAGGATAGGCCCGTGATTGTTTGTGTGTGGCTGGTACTTTTTTTAAGTACTTACGATCTCCCTGACAGCGCAGCGGCCCAACAGTGAGTCTGGCTTCAGATCCAGAGCGGTGTACGTCACCAACCACCACTTGACTGACAGGAAGATGGTCCTTGTACATTAACATACCGGCATCTTCTTTCCTGTAGAAACAAACAGAGGAAGAACTATGGACCACAAGGGGGCAATATAGCATTGTGCAATGCAGCAGAGAGGAGCTGGAATAGCATACTGCTTACTGCGCAGTAGATGCTGCAGACTGTCTATTAGTATGTAAAAATGTGCAATCATTTATTACGTTGATCCAGTGACAGGCATCCAGTCATACAATAAACATGGTCATATGCATTTTTTGAAAATGCAATTTTAGTTCACAGAGTCAAGGAGAGGGTATTTAATGGTTGTGGTTGTTTATGGAAATTTAAGTTGAGTGCATCGCATTTTCACGCATTAAGAAAATTAGTACGTCGTGCACTACATTTTTAAGAAATTAATACTTTTATTCAGGAAGAACACACTAAATTAATCAAAAGTAAGAGTATTTATAATGTTACAAAGAAATGTTCAGCTTTGTATTTATCAAAGAAATCTGTAAAAATGACCACAGTTTCCAACAAACATATGATGCTTTCAACATAATAATCAGAAATGTTTCTTAAGCTGCAAAAAACCCAAACTTTTGAATGGTAGTAAATATTAATATATTACGGTAGTACGCAATTATAAGAAACCCTGGTTAATCAAAGCATCCAGTATAAGTATGAAGCCACTAAGACTGCTGGCTTTTCTCTCTGTCCTCTGCAAAGTGCTGCTAATTTCCTTTAGCAAAAGAGAAGAGAGCGAGATCTTACCACTGTCTCAGATCTGCATCACAGTTGCAGTAGTATCTGTGATCTGTGCAGTTGCGTTCGATGCCACAGGCACATTTCTGCACACCCGGCCCTGAGCCGCCCCAGTAGAAGTGCTTCTCGTTTCCCCTGCCAACCCACCATGTGGATGGGGAGCCGTCTAAGACGAAAAAAAAAAAAATAAAAAGATCTGAAAATGTTGTCATCCTCAGTCCATTCAAGACGTAGATGAGTTTATTTCTTCATGGCAACAGATTTGGAGAAATTTAGCATTACAGCGCTTGATCACTTGCGGTGAATGGGTGCCGTCAAAATGAAACACTAAACCACAATAAAAACCACAATAATCCACAAGCGACTCCGGTACATTTATTCATTGTGAAGCAAAAAGCTGTGTGTTTGCAAGAAACAGATCCATCCTTAATGTGTTTTAACTTTAAACTGTCGATTCTGAAAAATATCATAATCCGTAATAATGAAAAGAATTGTTGTTCTCTCAGATCAAATTAGTTTAGAACTGTTTTGGACTATTTCTGCTCGTGAATGGTGTTTGTGTATATTTCTCTCCTGATTCAGGCAAGACAATTTATACTATGGACAAGTTATAATATGGATAGCAGACTTTTTATTTTTATTTTACAGTTAAAAGAGCCTTAATTTATTGATTTGTTTCTTACAAACATGCTGCTTTTCCATTAACTGATGGACTGGAGTGGTATGGATTACTTGTGGACTATCGTGATGTTTAAATCAGCTGTTGGGACTCTCGTCCGACGGCACCCATTCACTGTAAAGGATTCACTGGTGAGAAAGTGTAATGCTAAATTTGCTAAATTTCTCCAAATCTGTTGTGATGGAGAAACAACTAATCTACATCTTGAAAGGCCTGAGAGTGAGCACATTTACATCTAATTTTAATTTCGGGTGAACTATTCTTTTTCGAATCAACTCAACTCAAAGCGCTGTGAGTCTTTAGCATCATTTACCTGGTGAGTTGAGCAGGTGTGATTTGTAGCACATGTACGCCACATGCTGCTCGCAGAACTCAGCGCTGCTGGTGACGGCGTTCACCTGAAGCACAAAAACACGAGCGGCTCTGCAGGTGAGCACCACATTCAGCATCTGTTGGTTAGGTATAGCAGTTTTCATTGATGAATTCACACAGTTTTAAGCTCCACCTGTTCAGCAGACATGCTGTAATTGAGCGTGAGCACGGTCTTGTCTTCAGGTCGTGAACCCGATGACACGGAGCTTTGAGCTGGAAGGTCATTCGCCACGGTTGTCCACACTTTGTCATCTGAAATACACAGGACATACAAGTGTACTAGTCAGTGAGTATTCAGGTATTGATATATTTCTATGATACACACTTACTTTTGGAAAACCATTGGGTGTTTTTGTTGCTTAAAGGAATAGTTCACCCAAAGATGAAAATTCACTCACTCTCAAATAGTTACAAATCTGTATGAATTTCTTTGTTCTGACGAACACAAAGGAAGATATTTTGAAGAATGCTTGTAACCATGCTTGTTTTCGGTCACCATTGACCATTGACCGTAGTTTTTTTCCTACTATGGTGACCAAAACAGCCTCAAGAGTTTTATTTTTGCGTGAACTATTCCTTCGAAGGAGTAATATCATTTTAGGAGTATATCCCACAACACAGTGAAATTAAACATAAGATATTAGCAAAGTTTTATAATAATGGGTTTTATAGTGTTATTTAAGGTTTCATGCATCACAAACAGTAATAATTTAATAATTTCTTTGGTACCAAAGGGGTCACCGATGTGTGAATGTGGGATATTATGTGTTAATTTATTTCGTGTTATGACTCTGAATATATTAACACATGATATGAATATATTAATTGTGCATGCTACACATGAACCTACTGATACTGTGTTATATATATAGTTCCTTATTAAAAAAAAAAAAAAAAAAAAAAAAAAAAATATATATATATATATATATATATATATATATATATATATATATATATATATATATATATATATATATATATATACATTTAAATATGTACATTTTATATAGAAATATATGTTTAAATATATTTATATAATACAAAAACTTTATATGTGCATACTTTACGTTATCCTGCCAATGTTGTTTTTTGGTTTAAACATTTCATATATATTCTTAATATTTTATATATGCTCGTTCATATATGGTTCTGACCCATCATATTGCAGGTGACTCTGAATGGCTCGAGGGGTCCGCTGCTGTCCGGATCAATCCAGTATGTGTCTGAGCTTCGACCCAAGTGTTTGTATTCCTCACAGGACTGCTCATACACAGCTGCAGAAACACACAGCATAAGCATCAAAACGGCCAGGACTGCAAGAAAATCTACGACGCTTCATTTCTGAGGACCAGTCAGCTAAATAAATTACAATAAAATAAATTTCCTAGCATAATAATTCCAAAATCAAAATCTCTATTCTTGGGTTCTTTGCATATACGGAACATTCAATTTTCTATATGGTTTCTGTGAGATTAAAAAGAAAAATTTAGTTTTCATTACAGGTTATCAGATGTCTTATACCAAGTCGGGTAACACTTTATAATAACTGCACACTGTGAATCATTAATTAAGCACTAGTAAATGGTGAGCGTGATTTCACCAAGTACAAGATGTTCCCGGATCATCATTTCAATCAACCAGATTTGAGGTCTCAAAACCAATTTGCATGTATTTTTGTACATAATTTATGGCTAATTCATACAAATTTGTACAACCTAAAACCACAGGGAAGGGTCGGTTTAGGGGTGGAGTTATGCTAAAAAGAAGTTTGTTTCAGATCACGGCGACCTTAGTAAATAGTTTATAAATCTTTTATAAAGCATTGTTCCAACATTAATAGGCATTAGTAAGCCGTTTGTGAATACAGCTTTAAATTCCTTGTTCTTGATTTATAAGCATAGATTTAAAGGCTCGGTTATCTTCCTACCAGAATAAATGAACTGACTATTACTAATAACGTATAGCGTGCTGGTATTATAAAGTGTTACCCAAATTCTTTGTGAAGCTCAAAAAGTTGATAGATGCAGCAAGAGTCTACATGCTATTGCTACATATCAGCTGCTTTAGAGAAACCCAAATATGCTCAAATAAATGTGTGCAATATGAATTTAAGATGGCTTACAGTTATGGCAGGTGGCACCAGAGTATCCAGTGCCTTCACAGGTACATTTAAAGGTGTCTCCAGTTTGAGAGCACTTGCCTCCGTGTTCACAGTGGTTTGGCACACACCTGGAAAAAGAGAGAGTTTAAAGGGTTAATTCGCCCAAAAATAAACATTAGGCTGTTTTACTTGCCTTCAAAGCATCCTAGGTGTATGCGACTTTCTTCTTTCAGACGAACCTAATCTGAGTTATATAAAAATTCTAAGCTCTATCATTGTAGTGGGTGAGTGTTTCATTTTAATAGTCCAAAACTCATTCAATACAGTGAACGCAAACATAATAAAGCGTGCCTCACACAGTTCTGTAGTGAATCCATGCATTTTTGAAAGATGAACATCCATATTTCAAAAGTGGGTTTATTTTAAAACACCGCCCAAATGTTAATGCAAAGAAAGAAGGCGGAGCTATTATTCTAGCTGTAGTGTTGTTGCCAGTGCCATGTTCTGGAGACGCTGTGTTTCATTGTGAAAGTGAATCTACTTTGTTTCAGCTTTCAAAAGGAGGACACAACTAAAAATGAGGGACCGTTAATGATCGGCCGAAATGTTTGCGCGTTTTTGCCGGTTCTGTAGTCAGATGTAAATGCCATCAGGCATGTCATCAGTACAGACCAAATGTTATAGTTTTATTGTTTTGGTGTCATAGCACAGGAAAGCATCGCATTATGGTAAATGGTCAATCACAACGCACTGGATATCTGACCAATCAGAGCACACCTTGCTTTTTTGGAACGACGAGTTTTGTACAAATCAAGCTGTTTCAGAAGGCGGGGCTAAGAGGAGAACAATAATGCACAGTATGTGGAAAATAATGTGCTTTTTGCACCTTAAACAGCACAAATGCATTGCATTGCACCAAATACACAAAACAATGTTCTTTTTAGCAACATCACATGACCCCTTTAATATAACTCCGATTGGATTTGCCTGAAAGAAGAAATTCATGTACACCTATTCTTCAAAAGTTAATAAAACACAGCCAAAGTCATTTTTGGGTGAAGTAACCCTTTAAAGACACTGAAAATGACTAGACGCTGGAGGGATTTTTTATTTTAAAAGAACTTCATTAAAAAAGGAAGCCAGGGTTAAGAGGTAAATACATAAAAGAAAAAGAAATTAGTGGACCAATCTTATTTAGTAAAAAAAGTTTAGGTTGCCACTTTGTTTAAGCTGCACTCTGAGTCATTGCCCTGTTTGATAATCTTTGCTCTTTGTAGCTCTATAAAACCTAATTTAGGCAGTCTGCAGAAGTATCAGATCAGCGGAGAGGTTCCCCTGATCCTGCATGTTAACTCAGCCGTCCTGATCAAACGAGGGCAGAACACGTGACAGCGCGTTGAGGAACTCCTGCTGAAGAGTGTCAGATGTGGCTTGCATAAGCTCCTCGAAACGGCTTCACAGCTTTAAAAGTCACCACAACTCTAATAAAGGAACCGGTGGCACGACTCGAGGAACGTCTTATTGCTTTTGGGGGGAAAAAAATGACAATCAAAACACAGCAGCGGCTTTGATCAGAACACTGCGAACAAAGGCAAACATCTGTTCTTCATTAGCTTGCAGAGTCATCCGCGAGAGCACAGTGCAGCGGGTTCATGAATGAATATGGATGGGTACGGAGGTTTGACTTTATCGCGGAGAGATGTGTCATTACCATATCAAAAGCAATGCTGTCTAAAGAGCTCTTCTTTTACGAAGCAGATTATGCATAAACCTGTAAAACAGTTGTGTGAAAAATTAATTCAGTGCAAATCCATACTGAGAATGCATTACCTGTCTATGATGGCACACATATCCAGACTGACATTCTCAAAGCTACCCAGCATGCCTTGCTCCACAGACTGCAGGTCGACCAACTGGTCATCGACGTGTATGAGCTGCATGCAGCCCTGAAAGGAGCGCTGTGATGGAGAAAGGTCTGTCCGTGGGAAGTATCCTGCACACGGTGACAAGGAAATTAAAATCTGTGCTCTGAAATGTGCAATCATGCAAAGCAGATCAAGACTATCTAGGAAGATACTTACATCAGCATCGAATGTAATAGTAATTTAATCGTTTTTGTATAAACAATTATGCATTTACATTACATATGTACCAATGATTCATTAGTTGACTATAAATAGGGAGCCTATTTAGTGTAAATTTTTTTATGTATGTTTGAATAAATGCCACGAATATAAAAAAGTTTGATTGTAACATAAGAAAATAAACAGCGCTAAATATAATTTTAAACTCTAATATTATGTTCCAAATTCAGAAGGCTCCCTTTGCAGCATAAGGTGAGAGAAATTTAGTGTTGGTGCATCCTTAATTGTGTGTTTGTGTGTGTGTGTGCTTGTTTATGAAGAAATTGGCTGGTTTTAAAAAGCAGACTCCTAATCCCAGCTGAACACCGCTGGTGTGGCTTTAAATGCAGTCCTTGAGCCAAAAACTCATCACCAATCACCAGCGACTTGTACATATGGATGCAGTAATTTTAGACACTTTCCAACAGAGATGGAAATACAATTAGTAAAAACTTGAATTATGTTTCATCTTTGTTGCCACAGCTTTGGAAGTGCTCCAGTACTTTGGCGGTGTCCCAATACATTTGTCCATATAGTGAATGTACAAGTCATTGGTGTTTGTTGATGAATTTTTGGCTCAAGGACTGCATTTAAAGTCGCACTAAAGATGTACAGCTGGGATTATGACTTTTTGCTCTTTGCGGTCAAGTCAAGTTCTTCCACACTGGCTTTTTAAACCTTGCCAAAGGCATTGTCATGTTATAATAAAAAAGTTCCTGTCTGAACTCTTGCTATAAAATTAGGAGCATTCAATTCCCTAGAATATCATTATATGCATAAATATTAAGGTTTGCACTCATGAAAATTACTAAAGTAGTCCGATCTGTTCATCGGAAGGGGGTGGCCCAATACTTTTGCAAATTTTCCAAATAAAAATACAATTACCTCCAAAAAAGTAATCTCCTCCAGTCCTGATCTGAATGGGGAGGGCAGCTCTCACTGTGGACATCTCATCTCCATTGATGGTCAACATGGCAATGCTTTCCAGTGCCAGGAAGTGAACGCTGTGCCACTGTCCGTCATTAAGACCAGAACCTGCAGACAAACACTTCAGCTTGAGCAAAAAATGTTTGCGTGTGTGCGTGTATGTTGATATGGTTAGATAAGATACTTAAGTTAATCTAAATGGCTGTTACAAGGATTTTTCAAGATGAAACTGTTCAGAAAGTCTTCATGTGTGATGTTACCTGAGGATATGTCCACGCGTGTGTTCTTGCCCAGTGTGACGTAGATGTGGACGGTAACTTTTCCCTCCACCAGGCTGACCTCCACCCCTCCCGGCATCAGCGGGGTAAAGACCAGCAGACCGCTGGGGTTCCACGTCCGAAACTGCAGTCGGACCGACACTGTGTCTGCGTCGGTCCGACCCGGAAGCTGCAAGGAGCTGGTGGAGTTAAAGAAGGCCGGGAACGAGTGTGATTCGGTGCAGGAGAACGTCAGGTTATGCTGGAACGGCAGATCAAATTAAAATTATGAAACGTTTCAAATCGAAGGGTTTTTCAAGGATTTAAACACCACTACAGGAGCGTTCACAACTTTACAGTATTTTCAGAGGACAGATTGATTTAACTCTTTCCCTGCCATTGACAAGATATCTCAGGGGTATAAATCTCAATCGTGGTACGCAGCCGTACAGATGGCTTTTCAGTGGTTTCCCCGCGGTAAAAATCACAACAGCGGAAATCGTGTTTCCCCCTCGAGGGGCCCCTCTCCATCATCGGGCCCTTAGAATCCAAGGTGCCACTGCCTAAATGTGTTTGTATGTATATGTGTGTGTGTATATACATATATATGTATATGTGTGTGTGTATAAACAAGTGTGTGCATCTGTGTCTGTTTGTTTGTTCTGTTTTTATTAATCTAATTATTTACAGGTGAAAGAAAATTATATCTGAATGCATTTTGCTTGAAAATGCAGTAGTTTGTATAAAAAAATTATTTTTGTCCAAAATGTTGCATTTCCATAACATGTTCATATATTCATTGCAGAAAATAATCAAAAATGCTGGCGGTGGCTGGCAACTATTTAAAACAATAACACTGGTGGGGAAAGAGTTAAGAGGGATTTGGATAGGACCCTACTGGAAAATCCAGCTGAAACCAGCTTAAGGTGGTAGTCTAGTTTCTAGCTGGTCCACACTGGTCTAGATGTCAGGAATCCCAGCCTGTGGCTAAAGCAGCTTAAGGTTGGCAGATCACCTTAGGTAGAGAAGCAGCTACCACTTCGCTGCCCTTAAACTGGCACAAACTGTGTTTTCCAGCAAAGAAAGGGACTGTGGACGACAGCCGCCAGTCGTTATGTAGTCACTGTGAAAAATCACAGAACACGGACAGAGAGTGACAGAGCTTCTCAATTAGTGTCTGTCCTCACATAGACACAGCATTGTGGGAAAAGGTAGGAAACCTCCGTTTACGACTGAGGTCGACGCAGGGAGAGGAACTGTATCTACTGAATATTTAATGCGAGAAAGAAAAGCTGCAAACCTTCGGGAGCTGAGATTACTGTAAACAATACAAAGAATCCAGTTAGAGAAGTCACGGAAAACAACGGAACACATAAAATATGTAATAAAGAAAGCAAATGAAAGGAAATTTGGATTACTTGTCAATGTAACCAGACATAAGTAAATATTTAAAAGCTGTGTTTCTCAATTTAGGGTGCTGAGGCTTAAAGTGATAATTTTAAAATAAGACAAGTTTTTAAATATGATAAATAAGCTAAAATCCAAGATGAACTGATTTTTTTTTCTTACTTTGTTCTCTAAAATGTTTTTATTTAAAAACCAGGTTTTGGATTAAAATGGATTAAGGAACTGGATTTCTATACACAAAAATGTCATTGACTGAATAAAATCCTTATCAAATAAAAGTTATAAATATAGTAAAAAAAAAAATCTAAAAATACTATAAGTATTAAATACTATAAAAATTATAGTATATAATTAGAAAATATAATTTCTTTTTAAATATATTTACTTAATATTATAAATAATAAAATATAATTAAAAAAATTATATAAAAATTATTTTGAGTAGAAACTACTGAGAAATTTGAATAATTAGATAAAAATAGATAATAGAAAAATTATTAGATACATTAGAATAAAAACATTAGAATTCTCTCAAAAAACTGTGATGTTTATTTCAGATTCAGGGTTCTCGCAGTCTTAGAAATACCTGGATATTTCAAAAAGTTTTGAAACAATTATTAAAATGATGGAAATTTTTCTGATTATGTCAAGCTCTAAAACATTTTACTGAGTTGTCCTTATCCTATAACCTTACCCCATACGTCATATTTATATATTATTGAACTTATAAAACTAAATTATAGAATTTAATCATTTAGATTGTATTAAACTATATTTAATGTAAACATATTTAATTATTCGCTTTGCATTTTTATTACATTTATTACAGTTATTACATTTTTTATTTATTTGATTATATTGACAGTCCCAGCTGCTGTAAATGGGAAAAAAAAAAAAAAAGTTGGAAAACATGCAGCTTTGTGATTACAGTAGAAGTACCAGAAATATCTTTGTCTTGGAACAACGTAACACCCAGCAACAGCAATTCCTCTGTGAAGCTCCTGAATTATCTCCACGAGGCATTGGAGAGCTCTGCAGTGTTCATTTGATAAAAATAGACATGCAAATTTGGCACGTACGAAGCTGGAGGTGTCTACTTTTCTCCTGCGCACGAGGTTAGTGATGTTGTCCCCGTTGTAATGAATGGCCTCCATGCAGCCCATGTAGTTCTCTCTGCCCCCTGAGCTGGGCTTAGCAGACACCGGCATCCCTCCAAATGTAATCTGGGAATAGACACCGAGGTACAGTGAAAGTGATGGAAACAGACAGCCGAACATTAATCTCATCTAATCTCATCTACGCTATCTATCTGTTTGAATAAATGCCACCCAGTGAACGCAATCATTAGTGTGCTAAAGACCCAAATCGCAGCAGCACTGGGGTAAAATGATGAAACGGAGCGGGGGAGAGCTGTAAATGAAACCTGAGAGAGGACTGAGGCTTTATTACATAATATGCAAATATGTAATTGTGTTAATGTCTTTCTTCTGCGATCATGAAGGGATAGTTTTCAGTGTTCAGTTCAGAAATGCTGCCTTAAAACCAGTGTTTTTTGTTGTGCTTTTGTATCAGTAAGTATCAGTAATATTTTGGAATGATCAGTTATTTTGATATTTTAATTTATATATATATATATATATATATATATATATATATATATATATATATATATATATATATATATATATATATATATATATATATATATAATATATATTGTTACTTGAAACAAAAGAAAATTTAAAATTTAAAAAATATATTTATTTATTTACTCTTTCTTTTTATATATTAGTTAAACATGATGCGCTAAAATAAATAAAAAAAAAAGACATTCATAAGAAATATATAATATATATATATATATATATATATATATATATATATATATAAACACACACACACTTAACTAATCTTAAATAAAAATAAAATAAAAACATTTCAATATTTGAAAATATATAATAACTGCTTAAAAATATTAATAACTATAATAGTATCTCAGTGATGCTAAAATAACAGTTTTTAACACAATTTTTTTGTCATAATTGTAATTTTTACTTGATTTGTAATTTGTTTCTATGCTGCCTTTATACATAACATTTCACTAAACGTAGACTATATTTCATTTAATTTTATTTCAAGTAGTGAAAAGTAAATAATACAGATAAAATATAGTTGTCTGATCTCCCAGTTGTATTTAACGATGAATAATCCAATACATTTATTGTCATTGTAAAATCACAGACAAGGCTTAAGGCTAGTCCCAGACTGAAATGCTGTATCAACTAAAAATCTCTTTCTCTGACATATCTTAAAATATATCAGTGTCATTGATCTGTCTCAAGACGCACACCTGTAATATTTTCATCTAAGGTATTTTTAGAAAAGCTGATTAAATATCTTAATTTAACTAAGGCCTAGTCCTGGCTTAAGCTAAGCTCCGTCTGTGAAACCGGGCCATAGATTTATTTGAAATCTGTCATTTACTTCGTAGTCCAGGTCCAGATGGTCGAACTCTCCGTTGGTGCGGAAGCTCTGTGTGTGCTGGTCGAGTGTGAAGTTAACACTGCGTCTGTAGCGTTCGATCAGGACAGAGTGCCAGTGGTCGTCATCCAGCAGACTGCCGCTAGACACCGATGTGTGACCCTGAATGGAGCCGTACTGATTACTGCCTGAAATAGACACAAACGTCAAGAGCCATTAGTGAAATGGGTCAGACAGGTCAAACGGGGATACTTTCTACAATGGCTAAGGAGATATGTGACCCTGGACCTTAAAACCAGTCATAAGTGTTCATTCTTTTCGAAATTGGGATTTATGCATCCTCTGAAATCTTCTATTGATGCATGGTTTGTTAAGATTTGAGATACAAATGGAATCTGAGGATGCAAGAAAATCTAAATATTGAGAAAATAAGCTGTTAAATTTAAAGTTGTCCATATAAAGTTCTTAGCAATGCGTTTTACTAACAAAAAAAATAAGATTTCATATAGTTACAGTAGGAAATTTCTAAAATGTCTTCATGAGACATTACCTTTAATATCCTAATGATTTTTAGTATCCTTATGAAAAAATTTAAATCAATGTATTTTTGGCTATTGCTACAAAATATACCCCGGCAACTGAAGAGGTTTTGTTTTCCAGGGTCACATATTTATAATAACCCTCATACCAACATGTTTTGCATGTTGTCAATCATAGAAGAAAAAAATTTACTAAAAGTCTATTTAGATCTATTTGTGACGCTGGACTACAAAACCAGCCATAAGCAACAGTCAAGATTTGCTCATCCAGGCTGCAATTATTTGATCAAAAATGCAGTGAAATCATTCAAATTGAGAAATATTATTGCTATTCAAAATAGCAGTTTATGTTTTAAAATATATTTTAAGATGTAATTTATTCCTGGGATGCAAAGCTGTTTTTTAGCATCATTAGTCCAGCGTCACATGCTCATTCAGAAATTATTCTAAGATGCTGATTTGCTGCTCAAGAAATTTCTGCTCATTTGTGCTGCTTCATTTTTTTATGGAAAGTAACTGCATGCATTTGAAATAGAAACCATTGTAACACTATAAATGTTTATACTGTTGCTTTTACCAAATGCATTCTTGTGGACTGAAAGCATGAATTTCCTGTAAAAAAGATTCCAGAAATTGTGAAAAATAGTGTGTCACTGTCATTCTTTGAGTTAAATCTTTTACCCAGGTTGATCTGCAGCAGGAGTTTGGCTCGGCGCAGCTCTACAGTGATATAATCGCCCTGTTGTCCCTCTCCGTGCAGAAGAACGCCGTCTCCTTTAGTGGTCTTAAACTTCAGCGATATCACATCCTTCAAGATCTTCATCTTTTTCTGTCTAAATCGATAGGAGATCACTCCCTGGCCGTCGAAGCTGATCACATCCGCCCCTGAACAAACAAACAAAATGATGAAGTCCTCCTCAGCCTTTCCAACAATTTCCCCATCATCAAGTTCATGATGCAACGGTGGTGAAACTAAACAGATTTGCTTGCAAAGGAGCCATATCATAAATTATTATGCAGAATTTATTCTTGATCTTGAAATAAACACTTCATGCACTGGTCTTAAACAGGGCTCAGCCTAAGCCAGGATTAATCCAATTAGGACGTTTAAGTACATTTTTATAAACATGCTTTAGCAAAAAAACATCAATGGTGTGCATCTTAAAATAAATCAAAGACACTGGCATGTTTTGAGATCGGTCAGTGCAAGCTTCTTTCGCTTGATACAGCTCAGATTGGGATTATCTGTGAAACCGGGGTCATGTGTATTTTATGCATTGAGACTGTTATCGAAGAATAATACATCAATATTGGACCAAACAAAAAGTTAGCAATGCATAAAGAGATTAGGTAATGAATAGGTTAAAAATAACCCAGTGTGAAAGATACATCAAAGACCAGTTTGGTAACACTCACAGTAAGAGCAGCCATAGAGCTCCACTCTCAGCCCAATTCTGCCCTCCTCGCTCCAGTCCAGCGGGATGAAACGCACGAATCGGGCCACGAAAGGGTGCTGGAGTTCATGGCGCACGGCCCGCTCTGAGTTCCAGTTACCTGAAAACGTCTGAGGCAGGAAGAAGGGAAGCACACTTTATAAAGGCATTGAGAAAACCTCCTCCTGTGAGTGAGACACTCCATTACTGCGGGTTCTGCGTACACAGATCAATATGACGGGCTCTCCAAGCCTGTCCAGGAGAACTGCCTTTGCATCTTAATTCACCGTCATAAGCACCGTTCATGAACGGAGGGAAACGTGTGTGCAGCGTCGTGAGGAGTGAGTGTAACTGCATTTACAAAAGTATGCATAAACATAAAAGTGCATGGGATTAGCTTTTGAAAATGTAATAAAATTCATTGATGAGGTCATTTATGAGCTTTTTAATGCTAAGGAGGAAATCATAGGAAAGTGAAAAATGTATTTCTCAAATTCTTCTCCTTGAGAGCAGAGATAATACTGAGAGCAAATAGAGACTTTTATATTGTTTCTCACGGAAAAATGTGATTAAAACAAGAAATGTGCAGTCTCCAGAAGTCTCCAGCTTATAAGAGAAAGAATTACAGAATATCAGAACAGATTTAATAAATATTTCAAACTGTGCTCAGCAATAAAATGATTTCAGTATTAAGCTTAAACACTATCCACATTCATTTTTATAACAGTGTTATGTTTTAGTGTTATTTATTTACTATTAAGTTACATTTAATAAGGTATTAAATATGGTATAAAGTTTCTTTATTTTTTCCATTTTCATTTTAGTTAAAGTTTTAGCAATCTGTGCGTCTGTCATTTTTATTATTTTTATATATTTATTATATATTATATTATATTATTTATTATATATTATATATTTTTTATTAAGACTTAATTTATTTTAATTTTATTTATCATTTTAATAATTTTAAAATATTATGATTTCAGGATTTTTAAGTTAATTTTTCATGTAACATATTAGATTTTATTGTATTTCATATTTCATCATTTCATCTTTTAACTTCCTCTAGTTTTAGGTTTGTAAAACAAACTTTGTAATCATGATGTTTTGGTTACCACTGACTCGGTGACCCAAAACAGCTTGGTTTAAAAACTTTCTTCAAAATATCTTCCTTTGTATTTCAATAAAGAAATTCATACTTGAGGATGAGTAAATAATAATAAAATTTTCCTTTTTGAGTGAACCGTTTCTTTAAAGTCTCGTTTCTGTCTGTTTTTACTTCTCAAAAGACTTGCTCTTGATTTAAAAAAGCGAGAAGATTATTAAAATTTGACTGTCCAAAATCTTGGAAAAGTTTCACTTTGGCTTAAACTTATGTGGGTCAGTTCGTATGACACAGCAGCAGCTGTTACTGTCAGATTTGGTAACCCAAAAACAATATTTAGTACCAGAGCAATAAATCACAGTCGCCCGTGTAAACTCACCCATATGTTGCTGTCCTGGCGATACGGCTTCCAGTTGCTTCCCGTGTCACTGTAGAGGAGCCTGTAGTGTTTCGTCCAATCGGAGCTGCTGTATCTGCCCTGCGTTGCTATGGCAGTGATCTGTTTCCTGGCCCTGAGGTCCACCTGTAGCCACTGGTACCTGTCGGAGTCTGCCGGTGACCATCCTCCATTGCCTTAAAAAGACAAAGCACGAGTCAAACCCGATGTGTGAAAACAGCACATGCTGCCAAGCTTGAATTGCTCGCTTTAGCTCACACCGCAGCGCCGTAATGCTCCATTAGCACTACACTTCCTTAAAGGTAGCCAAAATGTGCATTAAAATTCATTGTGATCTATAGAGATGTTTTTCTCCATTTTGCAATCTAAGCAAAACCTAACGCATCCTTTATACTTTATCTGCAGTTAATCGCACATCGCATCTCTGTCTAAACTAATGAGGAGACCTGTGGCATACGGGCGGTTCAGAATAGCCATGCTATTCTTACACTTTCTGCAGTATGCACATTTTCTTTATGCATTTGCTCATTTGTTATTATAAAAAAGTGAAAACTGCACAGGATGCATGCACTTGACTAGACGTTAGATGGTTAGGAATGGTGACTGCATTTGTGACTTAATTGGTTTAAAAGGCACATGCAATGCAACAGTTTGTTATTTAATTGAAATTATTCCAGAAAAATCTGAAGTGAATATTAACTGTTTTTATCATCCATGATAAAAAGAAACAATTCAGCAAAGGCAGCAAATCAGCATCTTAGAAAGATATCTGAAGGACCATGTGACATTAATTAAAGCCTGTAGTGATTCAGCTTTGCATCACAGTGATACATTTTAAAATATATCGCTCTATTAATTGAAACTGTGAACTTGTGTGAAAATGAACAAAAGTTGTCAGAGTTTTACTGCCTCTAGTGTTATTTCTAGACCAGGTAGCAAACTACTGATGTGTAGTACACAGTGTGTACTATGCAGTAAACTGGTATCCCATTCTAAACGCAGCCGCAGTGCTCCTCCTCACCTACTCTCCTGTTGAGTTTTGCATAGCCAGCGCCAAAATCAGCGGCCAACACGGAGGAGCTGGTGAAGGCGCTGTAGGGAAGGGGTGAAGCCAACACCTCATCACACCTCTCTGGAAAAAAACAGAAACAGAAAAACATATGCTTGAAATAATTCCTAACAGACTGTACATAACAGTCATAGAAGAACACAGTCATTCATACGGTTTGCTAAAAAAACATTCCTTTAATATCACTGAGTTTCTGTAACATTCAGTGCCAGGAGTGCATAGATATCCACGCCATGTTGGAAATCTGCAATCTGACACTGCATGCAGTTTTTATATTTGCTGTTCCGTTGTGTTACTGATGTGTTTTTTTCCAAATTTAGAACGGTCAGAATGAATCTACTCGATTTCTTTCCTTGTCCACTTTTCATAAAAACAGCATCTGAAGTAACTCAGCATGCCTCAGCTTAGCAGATTCGAGGTTCGTTAGAAAGTCAAGGTTTGAGATGCTCTCAGAAATGGAGCACGTTTCTGGCCGCTGTGGGTGCGGTCAGTCTGCAGAGTTTAAATAGGCTCCTCGTAACCCAATTTATCAGGAAAGAGGAGGCGATATTCAAGGCCAGAGTCTGAGTACTCCTCTCTCAACTGTATGAGCCTCTGTTTATGTGCCTCGAGATTTACAGTGTTAACGTAAAATATTTTGAAAGAGTGCATTAAAAAGAAATGTTAAAATTTATCAAAAGCATTTGTCTGTTTTATTTATATGAATTTTTCATGCTCATGACCACACATTCATATTTATGACCAGCAGTGGGGCAGTAATGACTGTGAATACCAAGAAACACTATTCATTACTGGATTTCATTCATACTAGGTCTCATGCAGTTTTGTAGTTGTTAACTAAAGTGATTAAAATTATAGTTAAAAAGCTGAATACATAAAATAAAATGTTGCATTTCTTTCTCTCTCTCTTTCTCTCTTATTAAATTATTAAAATCTTACATTAATTTTTAAATAATACATGAAACATTTATTTAAAAATTGTAAATAAAAATTTATTTATATAAATTATTTGATTAATATTTTTTTTAATGTGCTTTTATATATATATATATATATATATATATATATATATATATATATTTTTTATTTATTTATTTATTTATTTTTTCAAAAGCACATGAAAATTAGTAAAACTTAAAATGAAAACAAAACTTGAAAATAAAGAAATACATGTTTAATATATTAACGCAAAAATATATATGGTGGAAGAAAAGGGTTGGCCCCTTTTCTGATTATTATTATTTTTTGCATGTTTGTCAAAGATAACACAAGTAAACACAACATTTTGTAAATAAAGATTAAATCCAAACCCACAGGGCCCTGTGTAAAAAATTGCTTGCCCCCTAAACTTAATAACTGGTTGGACCACCAGCAACATCTGCAATCAAGCATTTGCGATAACTTGCAATGAGTCTGTTACATAGCTGTGGAGGAATGTTGGTCCACTCATCTTTGCAGAATTGCTGTAATTCAGCCACTTTGGAGGGTTTTCGAGCATGAAGTTCATACCACAGCATCTCAATAGGATTCAGATCAGGACTTTGACAAGGCCGCTCCAAAGTCTTAATTTTGTTTTTCTTCAGCCATTTTGGATCATTGTCCTGCTGCAGAACCCAAGTTCGCTTCAGCTCGAGGTCACGAACAGATGGCCGGAAAGTGTCCTTCAGGATTATTTGGTAGACAGCAGAATTCATGGTTCCATTTATCATAGCAAGTCTACCAGGTCCTGAAGCAGCAAAACAGCCCCAGACCATCACACCACCATATTTTACTGTTGATATGATGTTCTTTTCCTGAATTGCTGGGTTACAATTATGCCAGATGTAAACTTAATTTGCAACTTCCAACAAGTTAAACTTTTCCCTCATGAGTCCACTATTTTCCCAAAGTCTTGGGGATCATCAAGACGTTTTCTGGCCAAACTGAGACAGGGTACATCTTGCAGGCCAATTTTTGCCCAGTCTCTTTCTTATGGAGGAGCCATGAACACTGACCTTAACTGAGGCAAGTGAGACCTGCAGTTCTTTGGATATTGTTGTGGGGTCTTTTTGACCTCTTGGATGAGTTGTCGCTGCACTCTTGGGGTAAATTTGGTTGGCCGGCCATTCCTGGGAAAGTTTAACCACTGTTCCATGTTTTCGCCATTTGTGGATAACGGCTCTCACTGCGGTTGGCTGGAGTCCCAAAGCTTTAGAAATGGCTTCATGAGCTTTTCCAGACTGATAGATCTCAATTACTGTGTTTCTCATTTGTTCCTGAATTTCTTTGGATTTCAACACAATGTGCAGCTTTTGAGGATCTTTAGGTGATTTCTTGTTGGCGAACAGGTGTGTCAGTAATCAGGCCTGAATGTGACTAGAGAAATTGAAGAGAAATTGAACTCAGGTGTGATAAACCACAGATAATTTATGTTTTAAGATTTTCTCAAACACTTTTCCACACATGGCCATGTGGGTTTGGATTTTGGTTTTCCCTTCATAATAAAAACTTTCATTTAAAAACTGCATGTTGTGTTTACTTGTGTTATCTTTTATTAACATTTAAATTTAGATCATCTTAAACATTGCAAAGTGTGAGAAACATGCAAAAAAAATATATAAAAAAATCAGGAAGGGGGCCAGCACTTTTTCACACTACTGTGTATATTATAATAGACACTATAAGAGTACATAAAAGATACTGGACTTCTTTCTTTGGCAGAACACCAAAGATATTTTGACCAATATAGCAGTCCAAATTACCCTGGATCCATGGAAGAAAGTAAGTCTATGCAGTGCACATGTACAACATACCAGCAAAGGCACCCCAAACAAGTGACCTAAACAAGTAGCAGTAAACTCTAACCCAGTTAAAAGCAAACATGCATGTGTATGTGAAGTGCTGAATGAACAAAAGCAATGCAAAAAAATCCAGTGAGTCATCATGCAGCAGATGGGTTTCACATACAGACGTGAGCGATTATTTCCTGCTGTGAGAGGATGTGCAGACGCCGTTACGACATGGTTACACGTTCTACATCTACTGAAGACTTCGCAGTTCGCTTAATTGTCAGCAAGCACATTTGCAGTGTTGATCTCCAACCAAGATGTGATGAGGTCGAGTCCTGAGAGAAGTCTAATTTAATCAGCAAGAGACACGCTGACCCAAGCTCATGTCAATACGCACTCAAAAGAGATGCTTATGGCATCATTTCCATCTCAAAAACACAATTTTGCCACTAATAAGCATTTTAAAAAGCTAATGCACTTGTTTACTTTGAAGATAACAGGATACGTTAAGAGATATATGATGCATGTGACAAGTTAAAGCAATTTATATATATATATATATATATATATATATATATATATATATATATATATGTGTGTGTATATATATATATATATGTGTGTGTGTGTGTGTTTGTGTGTGATTTTACAAGCCATAATACACTTCAATTATGCAAGAATTTTTTTAATTGTGTGTATATGGATACATAAAATGACAATAACAGCAATAGCTAAAGTAGTTTTATTTCATATAATGAATATTTAAAATGACATTTCAACCACAGAATGTTATAAAAGACCTCAAATCACGTGAGATTTGGTAAAAATGACACCGGTGAAAATATTAGAAAAACGAAATGTGATGCATGTATACAAACTGCTGTAGACTGTTTAAGTATGTTGCAAAAGAAACGAGGGAAAAACCCTCAATGAATCCCTAAACACTAGCGCAGAGACTCTGAATGCCTATGGGCTCTATAATTAGAGCGAGAGAGCGATTGCTCGGAGGATACACTTTGATCGAACACCAGAGTGCTCATATATTGATCGTGATCTTCCCCTGAGATTAACCTTTCATTTACCCGGAGAGCCTGGGATTCTCCTGGATTCAGCACTGATCTCTCTCTCTCTCTCCTAATACCGCTCAGATCACCGATATGAGCTCTACAACACGGAGGTAATGTGAGAAAGGAAAAACCACCCGGTTGCTTCATTTAGGACAGTCCTGACAAGAAATATATATTATATATATACGTATTGCATGTCTGAAGTGCTCCTCGTTCGTTTTATAGCTCTATACCTTTACTTCATGTCAGCAATCGACCGTTTTTATTCATCCACAGGAATTTCTGCAGCACCAGCCAGGACTACTCAAATAATGTCTCAAACACTATCTCTGCTTTACTTGCTTCAGAGGAAGACATTAGCCAGCAGTCTGTTCACGGCTCTGAGATATGTCCTTATTCTGCCTCTCACCTCATTACACACAGTTCTAAAAGAACAGCTTTAAATTGACTCGGAGTCTGCTGAGTCGAGCCTGTGTCAAAAATAACCCTTGTGTCCTCCAAAAAAAAAAAAAAAAAGAGGATGATATTCTCAGGGTGATGTTCTACTCGCTCGTCTTCGGTTCGAGCAGTGAGAAGACTCCTACGTGTTTTTTATGTGTGCGTGTTCGGGGTAGACGCAATAAAGCTAAGAATGCTGGGTAATAAAATCAGTCCATGCTGTCCACAGCCATAAAACTGACTTTTTCGAAACCTAGTGAGTTGCCTGAGAGCATGTTAAGGGATTATTTTAATATTATCCAACATTATACAATATTACAATATTGTAATTTTGATTATGACAAATTAATTGCCTTTATTTATTTTTGTCAAGTGACATCATGAAACAAATATTGTTAAGCCTAAGTTGTACTGAATAGTGGTTTAATATTTTAATAAAGTAAATTAATATTATGTAAAATTATTGAATACAATTAATAGAAATTAATTTAAAATGAAATGACATTAAAATAATAAATTAAGTAAAATAAATTAATTAAATGTTAAAGACCTTATTAAAAATATGAATTAAAAGTTAAAGACTTAGTTAAAAAAAAAAATATATATATATATATATATATATATATATATATATATATATATATATATATATATATATATATAATAGTTATATATATATATTTATTTATATATATTTCAAATAATAGATTTTTCCTTTGAGCATCCTAAAAAATGGTTTCTCCTAAAATATTAAGCAGCACAACTGTTTTCAGCATTAATAATAAATGTTTTGCAAATCAACATATAGGCTGCTTTCTGAAGGATCATGTGACACATGAGTAGTAAATAGCGGAGTAGAAAATTCAGCTTTGAATCATAAATAAATTACATTTTATTTAAATAAATAAACTGTATTACTGTGACTGCGTTAATGCAACCTTGACAAGCATGAGAAAATTCTTTCAGAAATGTACAACTTTGAACAGGAGCCCAAGTAGGCCTGCTTTTATGAGTTGCGGTACTCAACAACAGCGAAGTGGATACGAGAGATTGAAACGGATAACGCAAATTTACTTTCCCGTTCCAGTTTGGCACAGGTTCCAATACAGAAAGTTCAAGGCAGCTCACTAGGATATAGAGCAGAGCTAATGTGTGTCCTCCATTACTTATGCAGTGGTCTTTAGGTACAGTAACAGAAATACTGATAAAGAGAGTGAAAAAGCTGCATTTGTCTCAGTGACAGACTGTATTGGGACGGATATTTCAGCTGTCAAATATTTGGGTTCGTAATCAGCATTTGTATGGATTCCTCTCAGCTTGCAGTGAAGGAACGGTCCATTACCGCCAGACGAACATCTTTTTCACTGAGCCAGCAATGACCAGTCAATGCCCAAAGAACGAGTCTCACAAAGCTAGGCTTTTGACTATCGGCATAAATCTGGCAAAGAACCACCCACTTAGACTGGAAGGGGCCGTCTGAATGACATGCTTTAAGAGCGGGTGAATCTGAAATCGATGATACCACAATAATACAGAAGCCTGCAACACAGAGCGAGCTCGATCAACATGCTGCACGGAGCCAAAAGTAGCAAATAATAAGAACACGTCAAAATCAGTTTTGGGGAAAGTTGCTTTTAAACATAATGCATTACAATATCGCATTGCTCCTTAAACAGGTAAATAAACATGATGCTTTTTGTGGAAAGCGTTGCTTTTGGGCTACATTTTTTATTTTAGCTGCGCTTGATTCGCGTTTGTTTTTACACATCAAAAAGTTATATTTTTGGCAAAAAGCCCTTACACACTAAAAGTAAAACCGAATAAGCCTCAGGTTGAAGGAAATTAACATCTATACTGTTTCTCTCAACATGGAAACGGGGGAGCTAAACTATTTTTGATGAAGTAAGATATTCTCAGATTACCTTTGATGATAATTTAAAGTGCCCATATTATGAGTTATGAAAAGTTCATATTTTTGTTTTAGGAGTACCAAACAACAGGTTAACATGCATGCGAGGTCAAAAAACAGCGTCTAATATTATCTTAATTTTGCCCTATTTGTTCAACGACCCCCAAACGATTCATTCAACGATGAATTTCTCCAAACTCTCCGGTGATTTCATATAAAACAAGCATTGTGAGCTTTTAACGCTCCAAAAGCAGCCCCTTTCGCTAAGAATTAATTACCATTTTTATTCAGTACGCCAATGTTTTATGTTGCCGTCGAAATGAGACGGTTTATGACTTGTTTTAAAAACGGGTTTTTACATGGCGCACTTTCAGATTTAAAACTTTCATTCGCTTACAGCCGTGTTACGCGCCGCAAGAAAGCTCATTTTCAAAAATCCATAATGAGGGCACTTTAACAAAATACAAAAAGTGTTAAAAGTGTTGCAAAAGCTTTACAATGTTTGACAATCCATCAATGGATTGATGGAAGATTAGAACAACAGATAGATAGATAGATAGATAGATAGATAGATAGATAGATAGATAGATAGATAGATAGATAGATAGATAGATAGATAGATAGATAAAAACAGCAGATAAAACACTTTTTGTACAGCAACTGCAGGCTCAAGGATGAACCAGTAATGTTTAGAAGCACAAAATAGCATTCTCATCTGTAAATGACCTGAGACGATGCGCGCGTCTTTCAAAGAGCTTCTGCTTTTGTGTTAACACTTCAGTTTCTGCCCCTGTGGCCTTCATATCAAGTGCTTCAAGATGCGGTATTTGAAACAGTAGTGTTTAACTCCTTCAATCAGTCTACAAAACATTCCGGCAGAGCATTTATTAAATGCAACGAGTACTCAGTAACTGAACAGTTGTGTTGCTTGCGTTGCCTTGCATCTGATAACGCACCGTTTGCCCTGTATGAACGATGCCTTCATTTGTGCACCTAGCAGCCACCAAGAACACCCTGGCAACAACAGCAGAGGTCCTTTTCCTATTGACGAACGCACCATTTATCAATTCATTCATCTGTCAAACTGAGAAACGTATTATCGCGAAGTAATGCCATCACACATGTACAGCTGACCACACATTAGCAACTAGAGATAAAGGCATTATCTGTACAGCTATGTAATTACGTATCAATAATCTTAATAACAATATCTCATTTCAATGATTTCCTCTGCTTGCTGATACCCGCAGTAACTGAATACAAGAGAAAATTAAATTACGAAATCACCTGGAGGAACTGATCGATGTCAGAAGGAGATAAAATTTAGGAGACAAATGCCGCGTGATTTAATGAATAGTGACATATCTGTTCGAGCATTAGCCCCTATAGCCATTCTTAGTCCGGATGAAATAAAACAGCATTGAGAGGTTTCCATTTGCACTTCAGCAACAGAGTTCAAGATGTTATGAGAGGTGAATACATGGGAACTGTAACATAAGAGAGATGTTTGTCATGGATATGAATGCTATTGATATGGAAGTCATCACCGCAGATGCTATCAAATCCCCTTCGGAGCAGCTTTGATGTCATGATGTTCGATTAAAACATATGAGCAACCTATGACTTTATATACTTGATATCCAACCGTCTCCATTATGCTTTTTTGTTGTGTTTCACAGCATACAGGTTTAAAACAAAATATTACATTATAACAGCAAATCATAGTAAAAGTTCATTATCAAATACTTTTTTTAAAGCCACGCAGGACGAGTTTTCGGTAACGGAACGCACACGAGACAGAACCAATGGAAGAATGCAGATCATGCTCCCTTCAAGAGCAAAGATCTTTAATATTTCACGGTTAACTCCGCTGTAGTTTTGCGGAGACTTTTGCAGACTTTGCCAAACTACAGCAGCTGCTCCTCTGAAGCGCTCTGTTGCAGCCTGTTACCTTGAAAACTCAACTTTCCGTCTCGGAGGACAGATAAAAAGCTTATGATTTTGGAAACCTCTTACCATTTTCGTGAGCAGGCTGAAGTCTGCGGGTGTGCTGGAATGCCGCAGTAGCTTGTGAATGAGCTTAAAATGAAGCTGCTTGAGTATGTTATACACAACCTGCAACCTCTACGTCTAAGGTGGTAAAACGTGCAGTTTAAGCATTGTGAAAATTATATAACTTGAGCAGTTTTGTTTTATTTTCTAGTTAAAAAAACTCACAGAAGCCGCACACTTTTAGAAAAAAGTTGCACTTGCTGTTTTATTGAACAAATTATTTTTACTCCCCATGCAGATTCTACTCAACGTTACTTGAAAATCATCACTAAGATGACAAAAAGGTTTTGGTTTACATAAGAGTTGGATTTTTTAAGTTTTTAAGTGAAAATATTACACGCATAGATAAGGCTTTTTTAAAGATTATTCATCTAAATAAATATTTTTTTGAAAAACAACATACATTTTTTGTTTGCATTTATTCTCATGAAGTTTCCCTGGAAGGACTGTCCTGCTGAAACCCTATTAAGTGAGTATTTAGACACTCAAAGCTCTTTTACCGATGGCTGATTCTGCTCATTTGAGCCGGCATCTGCTCTAAGTCAACATGTTTAATTACCTTTTGTAGCGCAAGATGTCAATTATGAAGCCATCTAATCAACAGCCCCATCTTGAATTAATGTGCTGACAGGTCATCGCGAACAGCCTTTGTTTGCCTCCTCTAGCTTTCCAAACCGCATCTGTTCATGGGTTCATGGGGGATTGTTCATAAATTGGTATTTGATTGAAAACATGAGCTCTCAAAGCCTGGCCGGGAGGAGGTCCTGCCGGAAGGCTTTGTGTTGCTCATGTTTCTCTCGGTGGAACTGTGATTCAGATTCATGGAGCATGTTCATAATCAGACGGGGAGGCTTCATACCTAGAGGCATAATTTTACACAAGAACAACCCAGGTCATCCTTCTCTGCTAAAATGTTAAATAAAAAGAAATTACATCACATTTTGTACAAAAATAAACCCTGTTTTAGGGCCATTAAAGTTGTTTTGTGTAATTACATTTTAGCCCAATTTCTCAATTATACAGTCAATTCAGATGTTTCATTTATTATATTTTTTGTCATCATTTCAATATGCAATACTAGATTTTCCTCATTGTCACATTCTTTAGTATTCTGTAAAATGGCAGTAAAAATACCCTCATAAATATACACACGTCTACATTTCTATACCAACTGAAGTAAAACAAAATTACTAATTTCTGCAATTACTAAAATTGCAGCTTTCTTGTGTAATAACCTATATGTCCACAATATACATTTCTGTATTATTAGATAGATAGATAGATAGATAGATAGATGCATCCAAAATAAAAGACTGCATCCAAAAGAAAGGTTTTTGTTTACATTATATATATATATATATATATATATATATATATATATATATATATATATATATATATATATTATATATATATATATATATCTACACTTACAGCATATATTTTGGAAATAAGTGCATATACATTTATGTATCTATATTCTTATTTTTTATATTATATAAAATTGTATAAACATATCTTCTTAAATATATACACATGTGTTTGTATTTGTATATACATAATAAATATACACAGCGTGCACACATATTATGTAAATAAAAACTTTTATTACAATTATTAATTTGACAGCACTGGTTTAGATATCATTTAATTTAATCTATTATACATAATATCTGTAAAAAATAATAATAATAATAATCTGGTGTTTCTGTACTCAAAAACATTGCTCTACCGAATCCACAATGAACCACTGACTAAATGTCCACCTTGTTTATGAATGACCCACTAACTAAAATAACCGCCAGCCCCTGAAGGTGTGACATTATATATACACGGAGCGTGAAGTGTTTAGGGGGTGTGTGCTTTTCACCCTCGTTGCTTGGAACACACGTAGGCTTTTGTTTGCTCGTGTCCATCTCTGTCGGACAAAGGGAGGCGCCTGGCGACTGGGGGAGGGGTGAGATGACAGGGGGCGGCACACGCTTCAACAAATCAAGATGGCAGGTGCCCGAATCTAAATGAGCTTCCTCATTAGCATCACAAAACACAGCCGCACTGATCTAGAGGTGCTGCGACAGCCAATAGGAGAGCTCGATGGGATCATATTAGTCTGGCTGTGTTGCGGAGCATAGTTCATAAATGTTTTATAGCCACAGTCAGAATAAGAATGAATTAGATCAGAAACAGCCATGTTTTAACAGCTGTATGACTTTAATTCTATACCTGTATGACTTTAATTGTTCTCTAGAAACGGAAAAGAAGAGGTTTTAAAATACAGTGTGATATTTGTGCATGTAATGAAAGTTGCATTTTAACACTGATTTATCAGCAATTAAATTCGTCATGTTAGAGCCACAAGTATGAGAAAAGAATTGGCCCGGAAGTCAAAATAATATTTTTTTGCCATACATTGTCTGATAATCTCGTCTCACGCTCATGAATTTTTCCTACAGTACAAAACGTACAACCTGCTGCGCTGGTCAGATGCTTTACATTTGGCTACAGTATTCAGTCTTTAAGTGTGTGATTGCTCTCATTTCTCATGAAAATGTTTCCACGGTGCTCGAATGAGATGAATTCGATTGTAAAACGCCTCGACGTAAAGCTGGAACGGCTGAGGTTGTTCCATTGCACTTTATTTACGACTAGATCTGTGCAGAAAACTTGTCCGCTCTAATTTAGACCGCACGTAATAACCTGAGAGGGAACCGACTGCAAAGTAATCCACCTTGGGTGGCACTCTACAGAAGCTGTTCAACGTTGTCTCCCGGTGCATCTCAGGTTTCTGTGATGTAGGTTTGAGTTCTAGTGCTTCTCCTCCGTCTACAATCCCCACAATCGCCACTATTTCTCATGCTTTTTAAAGTAGCTTACACTACATTAAAGCATGCCGATGCGTCCAGGTATATATTTAGTCATTCTTTATTAATGTGCTACATGTTATTGCTGCTGAACATTTTTTTCAGACAGCTCTGACCTGCGTTCACCGTTAGTACGTGCCGCTGATCTATAATAGCCACAGGAAAAATGAGTACAGCATCAGTTCTTGACCGCAGCAGGACTTTGACTCGAAGCGTGTGAAAAAAAAAGAAAGAAAGAAAGAAAGAGCATGGCACTGGCACAGCATAAAATTACCAGATAAACCAAATTAATCATTCATTCATCAACAATACTATATCATAGCCATGAACCAACCTAAACATTATATTTACATCAAATTACCTCATTTAAAGTAATTAAGTAATTTGGTTACAACTTTGCATTTTTATAGTCATATGATAATGATGTCTTTAAAAATATAGATATGCTCTAACTTTCTGAGAGGCTCCATAAGCACCTGCTACACCAACTGAGCATAGTATTTCATAATCATAAGTCATAAAACACCCACATATAGACAGGCGACTGAACAGAAAAACCCTGATATTCCCATGATACTCCCATGCATTCAGAAGAGCGTTAAAGCATGAAATCTCATACGACCATATGGCATGCATAAATCAACTTCAGACGTCCTTTTTTTAATAAACCTGTATGCACGGATCTATTTAAATCGCACTATTTTATTTCAGCGATTTGAAACCGCAACAATAAAGTGTTGATGTTAAATAGATGAAGAGTCACATGCTGACGCATAATAAGATCATTGAACACACACACACACACACACACACACATACATATACACACACGCGCGCGCGTTCATGTACTCACGGGCTCCTGCGTTGAGCTTCACACAAACACTCCACATCCACAAAATCAGCTGCAGCTCCGTTCCGACAATCCGTCGCATTCTCACTTTTATTCCGATGTAAACAAAGAGAACCGCGGCGTTTTGTCCTTCCTTCGCTCTCACCCTCCCTGCAAGGAAGGGACGCCTCGGGACTGGCGCTGTTTCTGCGAGATATAGGTGCGCAATACAGCCACCTTTCCGTGTTAGCCAGCAAGAAAAGGTCTCGGAATTCGCATTGTTTGTCAAAGCGTGTCTTGGAGGAGCGCCGTTCCGCTGAATGCTCGCATTGTTCCGCCAGAGAAGGGTTTCCGGGACGGTCGCTGTCCAGGTGCTGAAGTTAATGAGCCCTCGCGGTCCCCCCCTCCGCGTATGAAAGTGGTATGGTCTGGCAGCACAGCGAGATGCCGGGAGCCGCTAAAAATATGCGAAAAGAGGGGTGGGCGGTTCTTAAAGGGCCAGTACAGGCAAAAATGAAAATATTGTCAGCGTTTAAGGTACTTGCTGTCATATGTTTACAAACCCGAATGGTTTATTCTTAAACGAAACACAAAAGAAGAGATTTTAAAGACTGTTCACGCTGTGGATGGAACAAAAGGGTCACGTTATGTGTGCGTGACTTGCACTGATGGCATATGGCTTTATGTGAGAAAATAATAAAATCAGAATCGTTATACGCAGATAGTCACACTTGAAAAAAAAAATAGAGAGCGAATGTGAGATTGAGAGCTACTGTAGGCAGAGAAGGGATTTACATCAAATAGTATTTTTAATCCAGGCTGCTCCTTACACAAAGCCTAAGGCTTGCTTTTTTGTGGAGTCTTTTGTAATTTACATTTAGGATTACATGTACATTTATCCTTTTAGGAATATTAATGCGTCACTAAATGGAAAGGTCTGGAAAGAACTGTTTTGTCACACAGAAAGTGTAAAATAAAACGGAATAGCCTAAAAAGTAAATAAAAGAAATGCATTATTAGGCATCTGGCATGTAAAAAGTATTCCAAAAGAACTCAAGAAAAACAGCTTGAATTGCAAACATGAAATCTACATAATTTAACTGAAGAATAATTATGCCATGGTAATTAGTGGACGCCGTTGGTAATCAAGGACAAAACTGTTTCTAAGTAACTAATGATAAAACAAATGGTGCCTAGTGGCATGCTATGGTTCAGCATTTCCCTTTAAACTGCCTTCAGAAAGCAGCTGCTTTCAAAACAACAGAACTTGATTAAGCGTCTGCACTAGGAGTCAATAAAAGGCTTGATCTGACACCAATTGGGACATTCTGCTATGATTAAAACCATATTAAATACCTGATTGTGTAATGAGAATCACATGCCAACAATTGCTTACTGGCACTCTATGCTTTAATCAAGAAAATATGAGTAACCACTAAGGGGCGACAAAACACCAACTAGTAACTTTTTTTCCCCCCACATTATTCTCTAATGTGCATAAAGATCACAGCCATTGTTTTTTTTTATGTAAAATAATAATAATAATGCATATTTTGTTATTAAAAAGAACTGTAAGGCTGCACAGATTCAATAAAATACGATCGTGACACAACAACCAACATAAAAGCCTACTGGAATCAAGCTTAAAAGTTTTCCACTCTGTCATTTGAGCTGTAAATGCACGGAAAACAATTCAAGCTAATGTAATATACAGCAAAGGCGTGCACGTTTAAGATGTTAGGCCACATCTGAAGTGAAATCCATAAACAGGAAGCTGTAGGTGATCCGTGTTTGGCATGGTGTACGTGTGCAACGTCTGTCTCTTTCGGAGCTCGTAAAGCCGGTGAATTCTAACTCTCTTCTGCCTGGATAAGCCCATTCAGCCCTGCAGTGTATGTCAGCATTTCACAACCACAGCTGAAGATACTTCCAGCCGGTGTGCACGGGTTCAGCCGCTCCCGGTGTGGCTCTCTGCAGAAAGCATTTTAAAGGGAACAATCTCTGATAATATACTGACCCCATAGCAGCCTGGGGTTAATCAGATGATGTGAGACAGCTTAGCTGCAAGACTTCTATAAAAACAACACAGGCTCTGTTCAGTATAAAGAAATCTGTGTTGGCTTTATTGTCTTATTTTTGGTTTAGCATATGACATTTCTTGCCTTGTGAATTTTATTACTCAGACGAAAACAATTCATGCATGCTCTCTCATTTTGTCAACATATATGCATGCACTACACGGTATGCTATGCTTAAAGGCATGCTGGATGAATCATTGCATCTCGCAATGCAATGCACCTGACTTTCTATGTCCTGCAGTTCTCATAGCTTTTGCAATCTCCAGTGAAAGACTAACTAATATATATATATATATATATATATATATATATATATATATATATATATATATATATATATATATATTTGCGTTCAGCTTTGAGAAGTTAAGGTTAGATGTATGATTACAGAAAACCATCTGTTTCTGGCATTTTGAAAGCAAAAAACACAGATGTCACTGACAGATATTCAATTGTCATGCAAATGAGGGATAGACTGCTATCTAAAAATATGGCAGGGTTTAATTTATTTAACTAAAACTAACTTAAAATACTCCAAATAACAAAACAAACTAATGAAGAAATAAATGAAATAAATATAATGGAAATAAAATATTTTTTAAAACTTTATTTCTATTTCTCATTTCTCATTTCAGCTAAGTTTAAATTGATGTACTTAACTAAAAATACATAATTACTAAACTAAAATTGAAGACTATTAATTCAATTATATTAAAATGTTTTGAAAAACATTTTATTCAACTGCAGCCTGAGCTTTAAAATATCCACCCTCTGCTTAGCAACAGAACAAACGCATTGCAAAACAAAAGGAGCATGGGCAGCTTCACGAAAGGCAATGTTGAGCAAAAACCCCGAAGAGCTGAAGCAGACAGTAAGGAGTGATTTCTGTAAGTTTTAGGTGTCTTTTTACAGTAAGCATGCACACACAGACACAAATCTGCTGCTCTTTTAAAGACTAGTCAACCCCTCTTTAGCCCTCTGCAGTCCTGGAACCCTTCCATAGCACTCCTGAGTCGCCATGGCGACCTGAACAAAGACCACTCAGCCTCATTATTCCTTGTGGTGCTGTTGGGAGCAAAGTGTGCCAAACTCATTCTCTACATGAAACCTTTATGAGAACACTGTAAGGTTTTACTGTAACTAATACCTTTCTTAGCTCACGAAACTCATGAAACATACCCAAGACCTTTCTTACCCAGTTTTCTAACCTATTTGTTCCCTGGAAAAGCAGTAGTAGTAGGGCTACAAGTCAATACTTGTCGTAAAAATAGGTCCGGCCATAATTGTAAATTATGTGTCCAGCACTGGGTTCCTCAAATATTGCCCTGGAGGTCAAATGCACTGCAGACTTTAGCTTCAACCCTGATATTTTGATGTTTGATAGGGGTTAGAGCTAAACTCCGTGGTGCATCTAGCATCGGGTTTCATCCGCGTCCATTTATTTGTAGCTGTACACTAATATTTTGTTGCTTGATAGTCTATTGAAAATTGGTGAGTCGTATCTTATTATTTTAATGTGTTATTTCAGCTATGATCTCAATAGTTTGTGGTACAAATAGTTTTACTGTTTACTGCACGTTGTTATTTTACTGGTAAATTACCTTTAGCGGCTAATGAACCGGAGGTTTCACCGTAGGTTTACTTCCGCGTTATGTAGGCTAGGTGCTATTTTTAATAAACCTAAAATAATAATAATAATAATATAAGAGTCGTCTTTAAGAAAGATATAGCAACTCTGCAATTCCTTATGTAATTCTATATTGGAACAATATTGTGGAGAATATACCTTGTGAGAAAGTATTGACTCTCGCTACAAAAGACTCGGACTCGGCTCGTAAGAGTCATTTGTTCAATGCGATGTGATTCGCTACAAAAGACACGGACTCGGCTATGTATAATTGTATCTATGTTATAACGTTTGTAATGTTCAATAATAATAATAATAATTTAAAAAAATCGAAAAAAAAGAAAAAAAAAAAAAGACTCGCACTCGGTTCGTAAGAGTCATTTGTTCAATGCGATGTGATTCGCTACAAAAGACTCGGACTCGGCTCGAAAGAGTCATTTGTTGGTGAAATGGACTGTGTGACTCACTGAGGTTGTATGTGTTTGATATTGTGTCCAAATCGCGGGATACAGAAAAAAACGAGCTTGCTTTGCGGATTAAGCACATATTCCTAAATCATTTATTTCTTTGACACTCATTTCTTTGCAATCAAAGCTGTATGTTTTAGGGTCAATTGACTATGTCGAATAGGCTACTTTGAAAAAAAATAAACCATCAAAAAAGAGGCAGTAATTGGCCTATGGCGGCTATAAACTAATAATACATTTTATTCATGCTAGCAGTAAATGGGGAAACCGAATCTTTTGCTCGCTGGTTATGGACATGTCGAGTTTCCACAGAAATAATCCATGATGATCAGTGGCTCAGAATCACTCGAGGTAAAACAAAAGAGCTTTTCAGTCAAGTATGCTGGAGGATAAGAACCAAGGCTTCATCAAAAATAACAGCACTTGCCGGAAAGCATCAGTCATTTAGTCTCATTACAGGCTGAATAGCCTTATCTAACAACAGTAATCAGCTGTGTAACTACTGTTATCTAGCGTGCAAAAAATATGCAATTTAATGCAGAAGTCTAAATGCAAGGCCTGAGAAAAGTCCATGTTAACAGAGGAACATGTTCCCTGACCAGCAATATTGAATTAACTCTCCAAATGAAGGCATTTCAGCTTCCAAAAAAAGCTCGAGAAGGACTTCTAATGACTTTTGTGCAGCTCAAGGGTCTGTTTTCTTCTTAACCGGATGATTCGTTTAGGATCAAGTGGCTGTAAACAACTTCTGTGATCTCTCTTGTTTTTTTCTACTGCCTCACGCTACAGGTTAAAAAAGTTCTTGAAATAGCCGAAAAAGTGTTAAGGCTAAAGGCTTGTGGATGTGTGAAGTGACTTGTGAAACGGTGCCATTCGATCGAGATCAGCTCCTCTGTGAGCAATCACGGATTATACAGGTTACACAGCATTTTTACACGTTTGTGTGTTTTACACGTGAAAGCAGCTTTTAAAGCCATCACAAGTATAGAAACAAATAAATAATGTGAGCTTGGATGGTTCAGGCATGATAAAACATATTTTCCAAGATACTGAGTAGTGCGCTGAATAAAAATAAGATGAAATTCAGCAGTCATCCTGATAAAATTCAAGGTAATATAAGCACAAAAAAAAAAAATTATCTAATCTTTATAACAGTATTCTTTAATTTAAAACCATCCAGTCAATATAATAATATCCTATTCATTTTTATTAAATAAATAAATAAATTTATATTAAAAAAATGGCATATATGAATATATTTTATATATATATATTTTTTTCTTAAATGTATACAAGATATTTTTATAAATAATAACTATACACAGCACACACACATATTTTATGTAATCAAAAACTTGCGATTAATCAGTTGACGAAAAAGAAATAAAATAACGAATAATTCTATTAATTATAGAAATGTTAAAATAATTCTAAAGTATTTAACAAGCAAGCAAATGAATGCATGTTTGGATTTGGTGAAATAAGCATTCATTTCAAAGTTATTAAACACCATTAAAGGCTGCATTAAAAAAGGACGTTTCTGTCATTTGGTCTTATTTCCTCAGTAGGCGGAGAGCATTAAAATAACTCTAGAAACTCTCTCAGTGTCGATAGGGTTCTGCCAGCGTCACTCAAATCCTCCGGCGCTTTGCTGATTTGCATAACGATTTGACTATAAAGGACGCTTCATCTCAGACCGTCTCTCCCCGTTTGGTACGGTTCCTGAAGAGAGAAACTTCTGAGGTTCACCATGTCCGCCTCCTCCTACAGAAAGCGCTTCGGAGACGCGGGCCGGAGCAGCTCGTTCTCCAGCCGCCAGACCCCCAGCTCCGCGCGCTCTCGGGCGCCTTTCGGCGTTTCCTCGGCTCCGGTCGTTTACGCGTCGAGGAGCTCCAGAGTCCGAAGCAGCGCGGCGATGCCCCGACTGGCCTCCGAGACCCTGGACTTCAACCTCTCGGACGCCCTGAACGCGGAATTCAAGGTCAACCGGCTGAACGAAAAGGCGCAGATGCAGTCTCTGAACGACCGCTTCGCCAGTTACATCGAGAAGGTGCGCTTCCTGGAGCAGCAGAACAAGATCCTGTGCGCGGAGCTGGAGCAGCTGCGGGGCCAGAGGTCGTCGCGCGTCACGGATCTGTACGAGGAGGAGATGCGCGACCTGAGGAGGCAGGTGGACCAGCTCACCACGGAGAAAGCGCGCGTGGAAGTGACGCGAGACAACCTGGCAGACGATTTAGAGCGGCTCAGAGAGAAGTAACGATTTTCTGTGCATTGCTTTTCTCTTTTGGAAAGTTCCCAGAGCACTCTGAAACAAGTGGTTGCATTCAAAAAACGTTGTTTTATCAACGTTTTTGTATTGTATCTTTGAGAAAACCCTGTTATACAGTTCCAAGCAACTGTATTTGTTATACAATATGTATTATCTCATCACTTAATTTCTATCGATTATTGTCGACGTGATTGCGCAGATACTATTTCAACGAAACTGAGCTATATAGACAATGAATTCAATAATGAAATGTCCTCAACTGAACATATAGTGTTTAATCTCATCATTACGCATTGCTGACATCCTATTCTCAAATGACACAATCTGTATTGTTATAAGGGCTACATAACTAATGGTGACTTCACTAGAAGTAGCCTAAAATAATAATAATAATAATAATAATAGCCATTGTAAAAAGCGCTATACAAATAAACTTGAATTGAATTGAATTGAATTGAATAATAAAAATGTGAAGATTTGCAAAGCTGTGTAGCTTATAGGCTACATAAAGTTTTTATGCTAACATTTCGAGAACGTTATTAAAGATCAGATAGTTAATGAATGGTTTATTTCCTTGACTGGAAGAACGTTCGTTCATAACTTTGAGAGAACCTTATCAGAACGTTTTAAGAATGTTCGTTTTAAAAGCATTCATTCAGGCGCATTTGGGCATGTTGCTTTACGGATGCAACGCTTTAAATCACAATCAATATTAAACCAAATATTATCTGCAGCATGTTAAATATAAAAACTTTCAGCAAAGCATTTGACACACACATGCACAAATAAAATTAAATAAATAAAAAATAATAAACATTTAAATAAAAAAGTACTTGTTTTGGGGGAGAAGATTGAGAAAAACATTTATTTTACTGAATAAGCTGTTTTGATTAAAAATCTTTTTTTTTTCTCCGTTCAATGTGCAACAGTAATCTTGCAAAATTGCTGATTATATGCAAATACGTTAGTGATAGCAATTCATTTTAAGGACATTCTAATTTAAAAAAATAAAAGCAGTAGCATATAAAAAATAATAAGTGTTCATGTATAAACTTCTTTCAATAGCCATTCAATACTTTGCAACAAATTAGCATTTAAAAGTTATTAAATATCAATTTATTCATTTTTCGGTGACCTCAGTGTGTTTAGGAAAGCGTTGTGGCGGTGTTTGCTTTTTAGTGTTTTGGAAAATATAAAATCGATTGTCCCTTTTTCCTCAGGGGACTTTAACCTTGACGCACCCTGAGCAGAATAAAGACAAAACACATTGGACATCCGACATCATTTGTTTGCACATACCGTTTTTTATGATTTGTGATCTAGTGCAATGAAATCATTTCAGGTGTTTAAATGTTAGGGTCGTGTAATGATTCATAAACGAAACAATTATTCATTTTAAAGAATTATATTAGGCGAAAACCATTTTGCACTGGAAAATATTTGAAAATGAACAGTTTTTATTGACGCCTTTCATTTCTAGACTGCAGGATGAGATTCTTCAGAGGGAAGATGCCGAGAGCAGCATGAGGAGTTACAGACAGGTAAAACATCTTTAACATTAATTATAGTGATACATATAACAATAACAAGTCATTTTGGGAAACATATAAGAAAGAAAGTTAAGAGGTAAGAGTCTGACCACAAGAGCGAATCGTTCTGTTATGGACCAAAAACAGGAACTTTGCAGGAAATTATTTCAAGAGGCCTTTGCTGATGCAAATAGTTAAAGATGATATTGCAACTGATTTTAACAGTTTCGGAGGTATGGTAATAGATGTTGCAATATTTAACCCTTGGGTGGAGTTTTCAGGATGTAGATGTTAAAATTTAAGCAACGTAGGATGATATGAATTGATAACATTGTGACATTTCAGCATCTTTTTACAATACAGCTTACTTTTAAATAATACTTTTATTCAGCGAAATTTTGAAGCATAATAATATTTCACAATTTTACTGCATTTTTGATTAAATAAATGCGGCCTTGGTGAGCATGAGAGACTTTTTTCAAAAATATTTAAAATCTTACCAACCCCAAATATTCGGTAGCGCTTTATTTTACAGTCCCGTTACTCATGTACATACTAAGCATTAATAACTGCGTACCGACCCTGAACGTACCATAAACCTAACCCAATTACCAGTATTTTCTCAGGTAGGTACACTGTAAGTACACCTTTCGTAAAAAGTACAAATAACGATAAATCTATGAATAATCATTGTACTAAATTTGGGTGCTATGACCAAACTAACATCTTCTCGCAGCTGCTTCTCTGTTGAATTTGGGAACTGCTATCTGTTACTTTTACTTTTAGTCATTTAGCAGACGCTTTCATCCAAATCTGTTCTAGTGCGGGTCGGCGTTTGAGGAAGGGCTCGGTGTGGCATGTCAGGCTCAGAGCTGAATGTCTTTGGCATCAGCGCTGGGAAATCTCCATCGCCGCTGATTGCTCTTCCAGCAGACCAGCAGACCCTGACAAAGCAAACTGTTGTGACTGAACCGGCTGCCAAGAGCAGGAATGTCTGGATACTTGTGTGTGTGTGTGTGTGAGAGAGCATGTGTCAAGCGTAAAAAACGGTGCGAGTGTTGAAGCCTCTGTTTATTGTTCATGGTTTTAATGCGGGTTGCGGTAGTTCTGTCAGCAGACATCCGAATGGTGTCACACAGACTGCAGGGCATTGTGCCGTGTCCAGATACTCATTAACAACACAAAGGCTTCTTCTGGGTGCGCTTTCTGTGCATGTGTGCTTAATATATCGGCGCTGCATCATGTAGCGGTGTCGATGTTTTGCAGGACGTGGATAACGCTGCTCTTGCTCGAGTGGATCTTGAGAGGAAGGTGGAGTCTCTTCAGGATGAACTCATCTTCCTCAAAAAGCTCCATGATGAGGTAAGATACACAGCTTCCTTTTTGCTTAAAAAGGCATTTGAGGACAAACAATGCACCTAATCCACATCGTCACACTCTCAACTAGTGATGAATTTGGTTTCTTTTTGAAATCTTTTTTGCACTGTTGAAACTGAATTACGTTTTTAGGATAACAGTGTGTGAAATATCGTGTAGAATTGCTTGCATTTTTCCACAGGTTTCGTTATTTGCAATCATAAAACTGTATGATGTAAATTATTTGGATAAAAGGATCATAAAAAAGTAATCATTTATATATTAGATATATTTAATTAAGATGTAAGTTTAAAATTGTGTAAAATATGTACAGGTTTCTTCATAAAACTGTATTAAGTATATTTTATATATTTTATATTTTATATTTTTACATTATAATTATTATAATAAAATATTTAATTACACTTTTAATAATACCATGTTTGAGTGTAAAATGTAAAAAATAAAATATTTATTTAATAATCCTTACAATTAATTATTTATTATAAACAAATATAATATTTTATTATCATGATCAAAATATCATGATATATAGAAAAATATATTTTTTTTTCTTGGAGACGTTTGTGCGCTAAAAACTATTTGCATATATTAACCGCATATATTAAAATGTGAGTATTTAGCTGATCACGCGAATGGCGGATGCTCTTCAGAAAGCAGTACGTGGGAATCTCTGTGTCTCGCTCTGTCTGCAGGAGCTGGCTGAGCTGCAGGCGCAGGTCCAGGGCCAGCAGGTGCAGGTGGATATGGACATGGCCAAACCTGATCTGACAGCCGCTCTGAGAGACGTCAGACTGCAGTACGAGAACCTGGCAACCAAAAACATCCAGGAGTCGGAGGATTGGTACAAATCCAAGGTACCTTCGCCAGGGCTCACCTCTATTTATCCACATTTATTCTCCACTTTGCGTTTCTTGTTGGCTTAATTGGGCCTTTGTTCATTAAAGTCACTTTTAGGTTTAACCTGTGTCTCTCTTCGCTTTCAGTTTACCGACATGACGGAAGCGGCTAACAAGAGCAATGAAGCTCTCCGACTGGCCAAGCAGGAGGCTAACGAGTACCGGCGTCAGGTACAGGCGCTCACCTGCGAGGTGGACGCGCTCAAGGGATCCGTAAGCATCTTGCGTAGTTACCAGTTAGACTTTTTCTTTGGTTAGAAATATGGTGACTGCAAACAAAATACAAGTTGGACAATGTATTCTAAAATCAACTCTTTGTACGGACGATGCAGAATGAGTCTCTAGAGCGCCAGATGAGGGAGATGGAGGAGAACTTTGCAATGGAGTCGTCGGGTTCCCACGACAATATCGATCGGCTGGAGGAGGACATACGCAACATGAAGGACGAGATGGCAAAACATCTGAGGGAGTATCAGGATCTCCTCAACGTTAAGATGGCCCTGGACATCGAGATCGCCACCTACAGGAAACTTCTGGAGGGGGAGGAGAGCAGGTGAACGCTTCAACCTCTTTCAGTGCATTAGTGCTCTATTCATTTATTCAATTAACTGCCGTTTTTGGATTTTAGTTATGATGTAATTGCAATCGTACTCTTTATTGTCTTGGATGTAGAATTTCAACCCCTCTTCCAAACTTCTCCTCCTTCAGCCTGAGAGGTAAGACGTCAAACCACTAGTACATATAATAATGAAAGACATAAAAATGTGTTTTTGCACAGATTAATTGAAGATAATCTTGCATTTCGACAGAAACAATGCTGGAGTCCAAGCCTGCCAGCGAAAATACATTTACTAAGAAAGTTCTTATTAAGACCATTGAGACCAGAGATGGACAGGTATGTGTTTGACTTAGCACAGTATTTTTACAGTCTCGCGATTATTAAGTGAAAAGATTCGAAACTAAACTGAATCTATCGCTTACTGGGTGCATTTAAAAAACAAAACATAACAATAAAAACATAAATACATACGTATATGCATGCATACTTAAATATGTGAACAAATGAAGGATAATTTTCATGTTGTTTTCCAGTTTTATTTCAATTGTGGAATGTGATAGTATCAAGATTTAGCAATATTCCATTGACAATTAAGCAAAATCTAATTATGGTATGCTTATTAAGAAGTAAAATGTTTTGCAACAACAAAATACTTTCTAGGTCACAACTCAAACTAAACTAACATAGAAAATGAAGCATACGATACGATTAATGTGCATTTACAACTATGCACCTTCCCAAAAACGCTATTGTTTTTTTAATCTTTTGTAATTGACAACTCTATGCTCTCTACGAATCCCTACAATTTACGGTATTAAGTAAGTTTCTGCAGTGAACCTGCAATAAATCTAATCTAATTTTAAGTCTATGATATCATTGGGGTCTCTCATGAGCACTTCCACTCTTCTCTTCCATTAAGGTGATCAATGAGTCCACTCAGAACCACGACGACCTGGAGTGATGAAGGAAATCTCCTGCTGTTATCGTCGCTGCGAGCAACCGACCGCAGCACCTTTCTGCATCCCAACTATCACCTAAGTCTGCTGTGAACGACCCACAATAATCTGCTTCAAAGTGCCTTTACAACCTCCGAAAGTATTTGAGCCCGTAGAGGAAATGTAGCGATAACGCACAAGCACGGAAACAGCATGACCTTTAGCGTACTGTGAATCTTTCTTTGCTGCCTAAGCCTGCGTTTATCTTCTAAATAGCATTTCTGAGCCAACTTCAATGCGTTTAAGCAAAATGCTACGGTAAAAACATTCAAAGAAGGGTTTGTGTTCATAAAGAAACTCACACTTTGTCTGAATGTTCTTCCTTGGGCTGCTGTTATTATCATTGTGGTAAATCTGCAAAAACAAAGTAAAACGGTAAAAATAGTTTCGAGAAATGGTTCCATTTAATACCACTTACTACTCTGTTCCTGGTCTTGGGTTTGAAGCCCATCGCTGCCATCTTGTGGACCAAAAAACAGGTCCAACCATGAACAAGGTGCTCCTCTCTTTGAGGACGATCCGTGTCCTCTATTAGTGGTTCATGTGGGACAGGATGTGTGTACCTGTCTGTTTGTTCCGGTGATGGAGATTTGTACTCCCTGGACACGAATGTTCATGTTCCAGTTCGCTCCCAGGGAATAACACCAAGGGCTCATGTGTTTGGTGTCGTAACCCAACGGCATTTTTAAAGGAATAGCTCACCTGTACATCCCATGCCATCCTGATTGCATATGATTGTCTTTCTTCCGTGTGATACAAAAGGAGAATATTCCATGCTATTAATATATTGACTTAGGGAGAGAAGGCGGCGTTTAAAGGGCTGTCATCCACTACATTTTGAGTCATCCAAAGGCATACAGTTGCTTTTTTGTGACAGAATAACTGAAATTGAACTAGTACAATCTATTTATCAGTTGTCACATTTCATTTAAGCTTCTTGTCACATATCCACGCACAGTTTTATCATCAATTATTTCAGAAAACAGGTACTCAAGCATCTTCTGGCTGATTGAAGCTAACTTAAATTGGTTTACTTTTAAAAAAAATACTTAAAATGCATGTTAGTGCAACTTGGGCCAGTAACAAACTAGCTACCAGCGGTCAGGTTAGTAACATATTGGTCAAACAGCTAAATGGATCTCTTATATTTGAAAACCAGGGGTGAAAATAAGAAATAAGGTCGCTGTCAGTGTTGGGGAAAGTTACTATTAAAAAGAATGCATTATAAATATTGCATTACTCCCTAAAAAGCAACTGTTATTTAGTTACTTTTTAAACAAAGCAATGTGCTATGTTAGTTTTTATTTTTCCTACATGGTCTTTCTTGATTGTTCTATTTTTGTTCGATTTCTAGCAAACGCAAAAGTGATTTCCCACTAAAAGCAAACGAGTAAAGAGCTCCCCAAAGCCACCTTTCTTCTGCGCAACCAGTGCTACACAGTAGAGGAAACTTACTTCAGCAAGGAAACACGCACAATGCGTTTTTGAAGTTTTCGTATCTTTAAACGGATCTTGCCAGGACATCAGCACAGGGATAATCAATTAAAATTAAACACCTTATGCATATCTGTGCTGTTGAACATCATTATTGCACGTTTGCTCCATATCCCGAGTTTGCATTTCATGTCTTTATTCATTTCGAGAAACAGCTAAAGCGATAGCCTGTCACATTTAGCTTTGCCAGTTTATTAAAAGGGGAAAAACAAACAACTAGCGTTTTTTCTAGTGAGTTCAAAAGTAATCCGTGCGCTAGTTACTAAAAAAGTAATCTGATTACACGTTACTCCCAACATGCTAAGCCATGAAATTAAAAAAAGTTTTAATTCTGCTACTTTTTTTAAAAATACATTTTTTTTAGTAAAAGCTAAACTGTAGTCTACGTATCGAACGAATGGATTTTTTTTTATTTTCTATATTTTAATTGAGAAAGCAATTGCATGTTCGCAGCTCGCCACTGTCGGATTTCATTACTGAGATACACTTGACAGACTAATTACAGATGCTTGTTTTCAACGCTCTCGACCCCAGAGACCCGTGTTTGCCAAACTAACTTTATTCATGTGACGACCGCGTCCCCCGGGAAAGCGCACAGGAGATTTCCGCCGGCTTTCGTCGTTTCTAGCCGACAAAATGACTCACGGTTAGAACCGAGGAAGCGCACGCCCGCGGCTCAGAGGACACGGTTCGGCGTCGCGCTTTCACGAGGACGCGACAGCGATGACAGAGTCCGAACCCGAGTCATGGAGAACGTAACCGCGTTTCCAGAGCAGACGGTCAGCCAGCGGAAGGCTGTTTGGCAGAGATGGGCTCAGTGACCTCCGCTTTCACCAGGTCTCGCAACACGCTGGTCAAAGTGGGTTCGGAGCCGCAGAAAGAGGCGGACGGGAAAACGAGGAGCGGGTCCGGTGCGACCGCGAAGCAAACTAGCAAACAGTCCCTGGCGCGAAAAACCACCGGCGGCCCCAGAGCGAGCACGCCGCAAGCTCCCGCGTCTGCTACAGGTGAGTTTCTCTCATCCTTCATAACCTTAGGAAGCATCCAAAACCTACATGCTTTCGTTATAGCCTAGTTTTGTTTATTTACAGCAGCTCCGAGACTAGAACTATAGGACGTTTGTAGCGATAAAGATCGTTGTGCATATCAAAACATCAAACAAAAGCAAAATGGGAGTTTTTTCACCCATGTTTTGCGGTTACTTTTAGGGTCATGTGACGGGCTTATTGTTTTGTTAATGACAGAACAGTTAGCTGACTGTAAAAATTATTAGACTGATAAATAAGTAGTGAATTAAACAAAAACGAATTGCACCAAAATAGCTTTTTATGCTGAAAATATTTTTAATTTATGAAAGTTTTAATTTGTAAATTAAAATGAGTGCTGTCAAATTATTAATTGCATTGAAAGTAAAAAAAAGTTTACGTAATTTTTCTTTTATTATGTATATAAATACACCCAAATGCATATATATATATATATATATATATATATATATATATATATATATATATATATATATATATATATATATATATATATGTGTATATATATATGTATATATATATATATATATATATATATATATATATATATATATATATATATATATGTATATATATATATATATATATATATATATATATATATATATATATATATATATATATATATATATATATATATATATATATATATATATATATATATATATATATATATATATATGTGTATATATATATATATATATATATATATATATATATGTATATATGTATATATATATATATATATGTATATGTGTATATATATATATATATATATATATATATATATATATATGTATATGTGTATATGTGTATATATATATATATATATATATATATATATATATATATATATATATATATATATATATATGTATATATATATATATATATATATATATATATATATATATATATATATATATATATATATATATATATATATATATATATATATATATATATATATATATATATATATATATATATATATATATATATATATATATATATATGTGTATATATATATATATATATATATATATATATATATATATATATATATATATATATATATATATATATATATATATATATATATATATATATATATATATATACACATATATATATATATATATATATATATATATATATATATATATATATATATATATGATATTTATACATGTAAATGTTTTTATAATATATATTTGATATGTGTGTGTCCATATATAGCCTGTACATCATAAATATACTGAGCACAAACACATGTGCTGTGATTAATCTTTTGACATCAATTAAAGATATATTCAGATTTTTGTGTGTCTTTTGAAGCCTTTATGGTATTTTAAAAAAATATATATATATATATATATTTTAGATTAAATAAGTAGCAACTTCTTAAAAAATATGATCAATGATACTTTCAAAACATATCTATTTACTATTAATGGTCAGGAAGTGAGTTCTTCATCAACTGCAATGCATACATTTAAGCTTTTGACCTTTGACCTTTTCTAAAAAAACAAATGTTGATGAAGTTGTGTCTATAATCACAATTTAAAAAATATTTAAAAGTATATATTATTACTATTATTATTTTGTTTTGGTGAACATAATAAGTTACCATTGCCCATCTTAATTATTTATCAATATTGTTATATTGTTAAGCGAGCTGAAGTGTGCAGATCCTCTTTCAGTGATCACTGTATTCAGTCTCTATTAGGTAATTATGGAATTTAAGCACATGCCTTCATGAGGCGGGTGGGAAACAGGTGTCTGCTCATTTTGGGTCAAAAACGGGTGTGATAGCGACCATTTATCTGCACATTAGAGAGTTCAGGCACTTCTCCGGAACAGATGAGAAAAATGCTTCATAATGGGATGATCAATGATGCACCGCTGCGATTCTTTTGAAGGATCCAGATCCGTGTTTTTTATGTTTGAACTCTTTGATGTTAGAATAACAGCCCTCGCGGGGCTTTATATAGCACAAGTGTTTTTCAGAGAGGGATTTTTACACAAATCTAAAATGGACATAACCACGCGAGCTTATTTTTAAGATTTCAGTGTGCTGTTGAACATGTATATGCAAATATTTATTTATTTATTTTTTATTTATTTTATTTATATAGCACATTTCATACACAATGGTAATTCAAAGTGCTTTACAAGAGAGGAAATAAAATAATTACAAGATTTAAATAACAATAAAAGAAATTAAAATAAAATAAAAACACTGATTTAAGATAAATTGAATTGAATATTTAGTATATTTAGATACGTTTAAAAAAAAATTGGATACTGTAAGATATCTAAATGCATTTGAATTAAGTCTCTTATACTCACCAAGGCTGCGTTTATTAAAAAAAAAAAAAAATACATATTATGAAATATTACTAAAATGTAAGACAATTTTCATTAAAAAAATAATCTTTGCTGTGATCAGAGCTGAATTTCCTGCTCAGGAAACACTTATTATTATTATTATTATTATTATTAACGTTATTATAAATTAAATTAGTTATATTCATGAATTTTCAGCTTATGGAAAAAGCATACTGTTCAAAAGAACAACGTTTTGTTTGATATCTTTTGGAACATTATAAATGTCTTGACTGACATTTGAATCATTTTAATCTGTTTTGCCGAATTTAATTAACTTCATTAAAATATTTTCTTCCTCAAACTTTTGAATGGCAGCGTATACGCAAAGGTTTAATATTACGAAAATGAATATTACGCACAAAGAAAATTTTAAGCGACTTTTCCAGCCTGTTCCGAGTTTTTAAGAAGTCTTTGATATCCCTCTTCTCTCTCCCCTTTTTACCTGACCGGTAAAGGAAGAAGCGACCCTCGAGGGTGACTAAAATATCACCTGTAGCTCTGTGTTTCATGGTTACCACGAAGCAGAGACAGTAAAGTGTCCTACTGAGGTCCCTGAGGCTCTGGAGCTAAGTTGTTCAGGTTTTTCTCCCTCTACAGCGTTGCATCTCTTGAGAGCCACAGACGGGGAGACACCAACCAACACAGTGACTGAATGTTACGTTTAGATCAAAACAAAACACAGCTAGCTCCGTTCTATGTTGTCCGACTTGGAGGTGCGGTAAGATGCCCCGAGTCCAAATTTTACAGTGTACCCTTAAACATAAAGGTTCTTCGTTGCCAGCTTTGGTTTCATGAAGACAACGTTCCTTTATTTTTTCGCTTGTTTATCTTTTCACAATGTTTTTTAGATCATTATAAACCGGTTCTTCTACGAACTGTTCACCGGAAAGCGAACGTGGTTTATTTTTAGCGGGGCATTATGTAGCCTGTCACATTTCAAGCAGTCTGTGTCGTTTCTGCATGTCTGAGGATGAGACAGACACCTGCTATGAATAATTAGGGCTTTGTTATTTAAATAATGATTGATGCGTGCGAACAGACGGGGTAGAGCCACACAGATCGCCACTTTTCGCATTTTTCTAACTTTTTCATGATTATCTAAAGTATAGAGAATATAAGTCGTAAATGATAAAAAAATTAATAAACACAGAAGCCTAATTTCGTAATTCTGTGAAAGTTTAAAGGGGTCGTGCTCAAGAATTTGCATCTTTAGTTGTTCACAGGGGCCCCACTATGGTTTCATATTGACTCGGGGCCCCTCCGTGATCACTTTCTTATGAATGTGTTCATTTGACTTCATTATGAGATTTATCATGAAGTCTTCCTCTCTAATGAGACTTGTCAGCCCGTTTGTCCTGGCACTTTGTCTGATAATATATTCTGGTTTTGGTCCCCAACAACAGGTTGACATGCATGCAAGGTCAAAAACACATTTTTTGTCTCATAATATGCATTTATTACGCGCCCAAAACAGCATCTAGTGGTGAAGAACGAATTTGCATTTTCATTCACACCAACAAGTCAAGTTCACCCAGGTCTGCGTGGGCGGGCAGTATGCTAATATTTAATTTTGCCTGCAGGATGAAATGGCTCGGGATTCATTTAAAAAAAAGACTCGTTTCAGTGATTCAGAGTCGACTCTTTCTTTTGAGACGCAATCACTTTATACACGGTGCACTTTCAGATTTAAAACGAATTCACTTAGAGCTGTGTTACACACTGCATGAAAGCTCATTTTCAAAAATCCACGATAGGGACACTTTAAATTGGGAGTAGCAGGTAATGCAAATCCGTAATATCAATCCAAATAAGATATTTTATAAAAGTGATATAATTTGCACTCTTTCTGCGGGGGAATTGTATCGGAAGTCAAAAAAAAAAATAATATAAAATTATTAGTAAATAATGTCAATGGCCTACAGTTTATAATTAAATATTGATGTGAAATTGGGTACATATTGTATAGGATACATTGTTTGTACACAAAACTGCATACGAAACAGATAGATAGGGTGTCCCATTCTGTCCGATGCAAATGTTGGTTGTCCCATGTTAAAATCACAATGTTGTCGATAAATACAAATAAAATGTGAAATAAAATCTTCTCACTACCACTTAAAAACCTAAGTTTAACCAAACTAGTTTAACAAGTCATGAATAATATTTAACTGGACTTATTCAGATGAGCCTTGTGTAGTTTGCTGAGTCTAGTAAGTTGAAATTGGTTTCATTTTACTCTGGCCTATTGTGCATTTTTACAGTGCTAAGGGAACATTTCTCATTTTAATTTAATTTAACTTTTTTTTTTTTTTTTTACTTAATTTAGTTTAACTAGTAAAATAAAGAATATATAAGCCTATATAAAGAGACAAAGTGAATAAAATAAAAATAAAAAACAAAAGCAGAATAAGACAAAACAAAAGTATGATAAACTATGGGTTTGACAGTAATTCTGTGACAGTCTGTTTGGTCCTAATGCGAATAATAATTTTAACAAATAAATCTCATTTGTCTTGCAGTGGGCAACTATAGGTTAATTTTCTCTCTTTTTTTAATAATCAGAACCGAATCCCGCTAGCGATTTCGTGTTAATATGGATAAGTAAAACCTTTTTAATTAACATTGATGCACTAATCTATATAGCTGTATATCTCTGTTTCCGCTCTGACGGTGACATCACCGGCCTCTGCGGCTTCCTAGAGCACGCGCTGTACGTTGCCATGGTAACAGGCTCGGGAGCAGAGCGCGCGATCTGTGTCGACGATCGCTCTGTTCAAGCTGATTATCACGCCAGTGAGCTAATGCACGCGCTAATGTACATGTATTGATTATGCATCATGAGCAGAGAAGCGCTGGAGTGTCAATATGCGCAAACGCCGAAGAGTCTCTATCGTCTATGATTAATAGCGCTGTCGCCCTCTTGTGATTAGAAAAGGCGAATGCACGAGTAATCCAAAGACACTGGGATAGAATAGAATAGAAGAGAAAAGAATGAGCTTTTATTTGCCAAGTGTGCACAAACACATGAGGAGTTTGTTGTGTTTTTGTAGGAGCTCTTAGTACATAGCTACATATATGTCATGGGAGAAATAACTGAAATTTAGAAGAAAAATATTACTAATAATGTATTGTTATTTACAACAATAGCAGTATTTATTCATATGAAAATATACATTTATGTAGTATATTATATTATAGTATAGCCTATTAGTTATGATTAGCTTGTTGTTGTGGTATATTATTATTAATAATAAATATTTAATGTAATGATGATTTTAGCATAAATTGTTCCAGTTTAGAATCCAAGATATAGTTATTAACACTTATATTTTTCAAATTTAAACAGTTTCTTGTTCCTTTAGCAGATTTCAGAAATAAACATTTTCACTAATAAAGGTGCATTCACCAAAAAATTAATGTAGAAACAATTAGTTTACTCTGAGAGTAAATCTCCCAATTAATTCCACATAAGTGGCAAGTAACACATTAATTGAACATGACACACAAGCATTTTTTTACAGTGCATCCTCCATAGGCCATGCACATCACACAGAAACCGGTAACATATATTTTTGACACACAGCACGTATAAGCACTAATAAAAAACAGTTAGTGTAGATTGTATATGTTCACAGTGAACACGAGCTCCAGCTTTTGTCCTGTACGTTGCATTACATTAACCTCAGGATCCCTTCAATGCTGTGGGAAAAAGCCTTGGCTGGTTGCCTAGTGACCAGCATTCACAATAGAGACATCATATACATGAGCTGACCTCACGCACAAACACAAACAAGCTCACAACTTCAGCGGTGACTGGAAGCTCATTAAAGCCCTTTCAGGATTGCTTGCCTCTGTAAGAATCTCAGCTCCTGAAAAGCACACCGAATCAGCAGCCATCTTCATATGCATTCATTAAAGCCATGAATATTTGATCTGGAGAAGAAGGAGCGCGTGTCTCTCCGATGCAAGCAACGTTAAAATGCGACCTATATTTACGTTTATTCATGGTTAATATTAATTGTATATTAAACTTAAAACCCGGCTTCCGTTTTTATAGGAATTCATGTTTTTGATGTTACTGTTTTTACTGTATTCTTTAAGCAAATAAATGCCCTGGAGACTTAATGAAAACAATCACCTTTCATTTCTGTCCCATCTGTGAAGAGCACGGGGCCCACTAAGCTACCTTTCCATAATATACTTAAAGCGCTCTATTTTCGCGCACTAATTTTGTACTTTATATACTAAAAATGATTCTTTAGTATTTCTTAAGATAAACTTAAGATCAGCTAAGTGTACTCAACTGTGCTATTTTGAGACGTCATGAAAATGAACTAAAGTGTACTTTAACATACTGCCTTTGTATTTAAAAAATGTATCTAATTGCCACTTAAACTTGAGCGTACTATTGTATTAAATATGGTTTCGAGTGTGGTAATTAAATACATTTTTAAAAACAAAGATATTATGTTAAAGGTGCATTTCATGGTGTCTCAAAATAGTAAGTTTATCTTGTGCTAAAGAATACTAAAGTATTATTTTTAGCATATTAAGTACAAAATTAGTGCGCAAATATAGAGCACTTTAGTTACATTATGAAAGTGTACTTGTTTCATCTGTTGTTCATTTCATTAACTCCAAAGCAGCTGAAACTTATCAAAAACCATACTTAACCGAACCGAACAGATCGATATCCAAGGAGTTTAATTGACTCGATGCTATTCTCTGATGAAAAAACTTACTTTTTCTAAACGAGTGAATAAATAACAATCTAATATAATAATAAATGTACTAGTAAATCACATAAAAGCAATTTAAGATGAAAATCATTTTTATAGGCAAGATTATGAGTAGACTAGGAAAACTAAACTTTGTATTGTAGCTATCACAAGGTGAGTGATAAGTGCTGAAACAATGAAGTTTGGAACTGCTATTTATGGTGTGAGAGTGATTGAATGCAGGTGAGCGTGTGATGAGTGCGATCAGGAGTGTGTGTGTGTCATCAGTGCAATGGCTGATGGGAAATGCAGTCCAGCGCTACAGTTTGTGTGCTGTGAGAATAATGGGAGAGTGACATCTGGTGGTGAGTGGAATGAAAGTCCACGGACTGGGTTTATGACACCCGCACAAACACATCGGGATTTCTTATCATTAATATTCAGCATGCTGAATATTTGCGATTTGAGATCAGGTTGCCTCCGGCGTTCTTCCGAGCGGATTCAGTCACTCGTAACACACAGGAAAATCATTAGAACCACTAAGATAATCGGGACATTACCTAGGATTGTTAGACAGGTTATCAGCCCGTGGTACATGCTCAGCCTTAATTAGAAGACACCGTATTGGAAAACATAAATACGAAATTAATAGTGACATACTTGATCATCTTAATACAGTAACCTATGGTTTCACGTACAAGGCTTCAGCTTAGTCCTAGACTAAAATGTAAATCTGAGCTTCAACCTTAAAAAAACTTAACACGTCAGTGGCTTTGTTTTGTCTTAAGATGCACACCAATAATGTTTGTTTTCTAAGCATGTTTATAAAAATATGGCCGGGCCTACATTTATTAATAACAAAGAATAGTTTGAAATAATAACATTTTATGTAACTTATTTTAGTTTATTATATATTTAAAGACAATGCACAATTGCCTTTAGATATATAAATGAATTGAAATATATAATAAAAACGATTGACCTATTTAATTATTCATTGATTTTAATCACATCACTATTGGTTATGTATAATTTTAATTATACAGTATATGCTTATACATGAAGAGTTTTGTACCGTATGATTGTTTAACCGAAGGATGTCTTCTTCTCTCTAATCATTCCCTCAGACGTGAGACAGTCAGGCATTAAACCGTCACCGAATCCTCAGGGGTTTGAGGTCGTGAAACCCACTGTACTTAGACACAGACAAAAAGATCTCCAGCTATTATTTCAGAACAATACCCGAGTAACATCTCGGCCTCCACCTGTCTATCCGTCTCGATAGTTTTCGATCTTTTTTTAAAAAAAAAAACAACAGTCCGTGAATAGAAGCGAATGATTCACGCTTTACCAAAATACACAAACCTCACGGCCTTGGCCCAGCCAGACGCATTTCTGGGAACGTGTTCAATTAATCCGCAGCGATTCGAAATAGGTTTGATTGCATTTCGATGATAAAAATCACACGCGCACATCCTCACACTCCGGCGGTGGGTGGGTGGGGGGGGCAAAGCTGCTTTTTTTCCTTTTAAATGTGCTTCGCAGAACATGAGAGGGGCAGAGTGTGTTGTGTTATGCATTGCTACACTAAGTGCTGTGTTGAGAGGGGACACACATTCAGCCGTGGAAAATAATGAGACGGTGAGAGCGCCAGAGGACGAGAAATGATAGAAAAAGAGAAATAGTGTACAGCGTGAGAGGAGCAGGTCAGGGTACGGAGATCCGACGAGCCGGAGACAAAAGACTTTTGCGCGCGCAACTTTGGGATTTACTCGCGAAATACTACACGAGGGAGAGAAAACATGTCAGAGACGGACTCTAGAAAGAAGGGCTTCACCAAAGGCAGAAGTGCCACTTTCAGCATCGACGGCTTCAGCTTCACCATTGGTAAGAAACTAACAGAAGATGGGATCGGGGGGGGGGTTTGATGGAAAGGCATCGCGGCTGCAGATGTACAGTAGAGGCAGTTGTTTTGTGCATCGGCGCTTAGACAAACAGATGTGTTGATTTGAGGATGTGATGTGCGAGTGTTTGATTTCTGAAAAGACTCTTTCAGGTGAACGCAACTCCGCGGTGCCATAGCAACCGGAGTAAAATGCACCTGATCTCACACACACACATATGCGTGCGATACACATTTAAACACAAACCTACTAGGAGCAGATTGTGTTGTTTTTGCGTGGCGTGTAAGATTGAAACGAATTCTCATTTAAGTATCGTCTCCGTCTCTGGTGTTTCTGTTGCGGTACTTCTACAGTAAGACAACAGTACATACAGAAGTCTTAAATAAATGTGAACGGCCTGTACATCTAGTTATTATAGGGAATTATTTGAAGAGAAATGAGTTTATATTGAGACTTTAAAGCACAGTTATGAAGTTTGCAAAAAAGATGCAAATTCATGCATTACTACCGCTTATATTTAGCATTTTATTCAAATCTCTTACACCATTACTACGGCATTGATTATGTATTATTATAGTATTCATATTTTAAATCAGCCTTTTGGGTCCCACTTTACATTAAGTGTCCCCTAATACGCATTTACTTACACATACCATTCATATGTGTAGTTATACAAATATTAGGGCTGTAGATACTATGTACCAGACTGTGGTGCACATCTGGTTACTGTGTAAGTACAAATGTGTAACAGGACATTGGTAACAACACTTTTTGGTAAGAAAATTACAAATGTGTAACAGGACTAACAGCACTTTTTGGTAAAGAAAGTGCTAGACTTCACATTAAGTAGACCGTACCCATGGTTTTACCGTTTAATTATTGTTACACAGCAGCGGCCAGTAAGTTAGGCTTTACATCTAAATTGTGGTTGGTGTTCAGAATGTTCCAGTTCCTGAGGAGTTACCATGTAAGTACACTGGTATTACCGTGGTGCACAAACTTTTGTTACAAAATGTAGTTATATAATTCCTGCTACACGAGTACTTGGTGAGGTGAAAAAAGTGTTGCCAGTTTCCTGTTACACACTTCCACATACCATATAGTTGTTTGTTACATGTGTGTAGTTACACAAACGTTAGAGCTGTAGATACTATGTACCAGTGTGTACTTACACTGTGGTCACATACTACATACACTACAGTTACTATGGAAGTACACAGATATTACACTTAATATAAAGTGGGCTCTTTTTTGCATTTTTATATTTTCAGTGTTAATGTTTTTAGATTTTTGTTTTCATTTTATTACATTTAATTTCTATTTGTTTTTACCAATATTTGACTAATTATTTTTATTGCGCTTCGACTTATTTCAGTTAGTTGCCAAGGCAAGTTTTTTTATAAAATTATAATATTTTATATTTATTATATCCAAAACATATATATATTAAATATAACATTTGTTTAATATAATGTTTATTTTTATATTTAACATTTAAAATTTTAGCTTTAATTTGTTTTTATTTCAGTTTTATTTTTCAATCAATTTGAACAATTCTGTTAACTGTCAACCTTTTGTTGCAATTGTTACAAATTTGAATCAGTAGTCTAATGTTTATATTTTATTTAATTTCAGCCTTAATTCTATTACAGAAAATGAGTTTTAATATAATAACAGCACAAGTATTTAATTTTACCATACAGTTTGAGCCATAAATAAAAATAATTAATAATATAATATTACGTAATATAATGAATAAATATAAAAGTTAATTAGAATACTCGATTCTGATTGGTCATTTATAATCAGTACTAAATATTTATATATTTAAAAAAATATATTTGTTTTATTTGATCAATTTTATTGTTAGAAATATAGCAAATAAACTTAATTCCATTAGTTGCTACCTTTTATTTTGCCAGTTTCAGTTCAATATTTAGTGTAATATTTATATTTTAACCAATAAATTGCCATTGACCATTGAAAGTTGCACTAGATTCTTCCTTCTCACATAATACCATAATTTCAGCTGTCAAATCAGTACTTCATGTCCATGAGCCGCTCATTATCATATTATCTCAAAATAAACGCTTCGTGTCTGGATCCCGATCACCTTGTCGGGGTTTATTTTGAGCCAATGAACATCTGACTGTACATTTTTCCGTACTTAGACACACCGTTCCGTTAATCAGCCGTTTGTTATTTTTCTGAGAAGCACACACCCACGTGGGAGGACAGCGGTCAGGAAAGGTGTTATGATGGAAACATCAGAGGTGCGAGATGCTTTTTTGCTGTCTGTCTCGGTGCATTTATAATAGGAGGCTCTTTGCATGCGAAACTGTTTGTTTAACTAGGACTTGCACTTTTAATACTGTAGATAAACTAGTTGATCATCGCGCGAGATCACAGCAGGGAGTCGCACTTCATAATGCTTTTGGCTTTTTCAAACATCTGCCTGTCGTCATGGTTACACAGTCCGGCAATCAATTGCTCAGTGTGCTTTGAGCTCATTACGTGTGACGTGTTGTCAATCAGGTCCAGTGGAGCGTGACAACGAGCCGCTGTTAACTTAATGATGATTGGCTGAAGCGGCGTGACCACTTCCTCTCCGTCCTCTGTGTCACTCTGGGGGCTTTTAATGGGTTGCGTGCTGGAGAAACATAGCGCGTGTGTGTGTGTGTGTTTTGGTCTTGATGCAAAATGTCATGACTCTTAATGGGAGTCGTGTGGTGTTTTACTCCACTAATGCATGTTATGATTTTCCCCAGCTCGAACAACATATGCGCTTGAAATGAGATCTCATCGACTGGTTTTGTTTTCCTGACTAGAAGCAGCTCTCACAAACCAGCTAAAGGATCTCTTCAACTTTGAACCTGCCTGGGCTCAGTCTAGATTTAGACACACATAGTAATGCACTCACTGGTGTTGTAAGATGCATATAAAATAAAATGCATCCATTATTGTTACTATTGCTTAAACAGAGTTAAATGTTTATTCAGTTCACTAACCCCAAGTCAGTGTATTTTAGTATTATTTAGAGAGTTTTTCTATTATAGCATTTGTTAATCTAATATTTTGAACAAGCTTTTTTATGTTTTATGTTGTCATTTTCACTTTATGTGCTTTTTGTAGTTTTTATGATATATATATATATATATATATATATATATATATATATATATATATATATATATATATATGTGTGTGTGTGTGTGTGTATATACACACACACACACACACACACACACACACACACACATATATATATATATATATATATATATATATATATATATATATATATATATATATATATATACATAATATAATAATATATATAAATTTATTTTTCAGTTTTATTTTTTAGTAAACTTCAACTTGGTATTTTAACCATAAAATACGAATATATAAAATATCAACTATGAACACATAAATATTAAACGAATAAAGCAATTAACTAAAACTAAAACCATAAAAAAAATCATTATTTTAAACAAACATAACGAAAATGCAAATGTAAAAAATTTAATTTTTATTAGTACTAAAATAAGTAAAAATACATATTTAATACTTATTAATACAAAATTGAAAAACCACACAATGAAGGTGAATAAGTGCTTTGGAAGCTAGTTTATTTTATTTATTGGACAAATAACTTTTTGTTTCCATTTTTTTTTTACAATGTATCTAATATTTTATACAAATTTTTGATTACAGAACATTTTTTCTGAAACACTGCTCCAAGTATTTTTATGGATAATCAAATAACCAAAAAAAAAACGATTATTTCTTGACCCCAGCTAGCAAAAAGCAGTTATAAATTAAAAATAAGTTATTAGAAACGTTTGCCCTTCTCAGTAAAGCATCTCCGAAGACTTTCTTGCGGATCGTGCTGATTTTCTCTGCCTTTTTTGTTCATTTTCTCATGTTATTTTTTAACTAGAAGTGACTCACAGTGCACTAACAACACCCTTCCAGTCCCCTACTGACCAAGAAACCATTTCAAATCCTAATGAAAGGCTCATATAACAGCGGCCGAAGTCGTTTAAAAGCAGCTTTCCACGCTTTTCCAGCAGTTCGCTTCATTATATTCACATTAAGCAAAAAAGACACATTAAAAAAAAAGAACCAAAAAAGGAATTTTTAATGATGTGTTTTACTAAGCCTCTGAAAAAGCTTTTCGAAAAAAGGTACTTTATGTCTTTGCACACACACACACACACACACACACACATACTGTACACAGAAATGGCAGCACATAACTCAGTCTCTCTGTGTTTTTCTCTGTAGTGGCTAATGAGGATGGGGAGACCAACAGCAGGCCACTGGCGAGATTTGCACGTAAGTATGCGTTCATTTATTTTTTGGAGAAAGCAAAAAAATTCTCGCCGCCCTTTAATTTTCATTTTATAAATCTACGTCTTGTTTCATATTCAAAAGGGTGAAATAAAGTAGAAAGAGCACGTTGCGTTTATTCACACGACATACGCTTTTATTCCGCAAACTGCAGAGTTATGGAAAACAGAAATATCAGAGAATGTTAAACATGATTTCCAGAAACTTCCATTGCTAAAAAACATTTTACAGTTTGAAGGTTCGTTAGTTTGAAAGCATGGAAACATTGTTCTTGTGCTTTTAAGATCTCTCTACATATAAATATGATTTTAGTCTGGATATCAGCTAAAAGATTCCAGAGACAGATTATGACTCTTATTAAAAAGTTTAATATCGCAAACAGTTTTAGACATTGCATATTATCTGGAACTTTTACGTGACTTTTGTAATCATAGTTCGTTAAATCATCAACATATTCTCATATTAATTAACCATTAATCTTAAGGCTTTTAGGAAAGCATAAAGCAGTAAAAAGTAACTACCATTATCCATAAGTAACACAAAATAAATATATAAGAAGTAAATAATGTACAGGAACTTCTTATTTTTGTTTAAGTAGTAAAATAGCTAAAGTAAAACTTAATAAAACACGCAACAAAATACTAAAAATGAAATGAAATGTGAAAAAATAGAAGAAATATACTAAGAATAAATATATAATGGTATATTCATACCAAAATAACACTGGTGATACTCATTTTCACTCCAATATTGCTCATTGATATTGTTTTTTTTGCATTGCACTTTACATGAGCATGCCACTAGATGGCAGCATCTATCAAGATAGTTAAGAGTTTATTTGAGCATACAGATTACATCTGAAAAAACAACATTATGAGCATGAGCTCATGACGATAATCTTAATGATAATGATATGCACGGGCTTGGTGGGAGCAAATCAATATAATTTGCTATGAAGCAACAACTGAGCCATTAGGATCTCAAGAGCTCTTATAATTTGGCTCTGCTGGTGCCATTAATGTTGTTTTGAATCAAAACACTGCAAGAATAAGTAAGTAAATAAATAAGAAGAAATGGCTTAAAATATTGTAAATTATATGTATTATAATTTTTAAAAATGCTTTCAAATCAGCAAACCATTTGCACATTTGAAAACATGTTTATGTGTGCAGAGTGTGTGCAAAAGAATATAAATCAATAAAATGGTGTAAAATTGGTAATGGATTCATATATTGTGGTATGAATGGGGATTGGTTCATTAGTAATATATGTGTTCACAATGGGTGCAAAAATAAAATTAGAGTAATTTTATTTTTCTTTTAAATTTGCCACAATGTTTGCTGCATATCTTCGCGTGCGTATTAAGCGAGTACAAATAAAGCAAATAATAATGAATGCAATGTTGTAGTGCAATAAAAGACGGGGAAGGGGAAATGGAGGCGAGGGGGATCATAGATTGTTATATCATAGCAGACAAAGACATAATGCGCTGTATTATTATGAATTGTGTTATAGATACAAAAGCGTCCCTTTGAGGGTGAATGGGATTAGTCGATTGTTTAGCGAAGTCTTTTTTTTTTTGACTCAGATTTGTCTCGTTTCCAGGCTCAAAGTCTCAGAGCGCGCTGTGGAACACACTCACCGCTGGGACGTACAAGAAGGAGAAGGTCAAAGTTCAGAGGGACGTTCCAGACGATCCACGCAGGATAGAAGAGATCCTCGCGGATGAGCTTCCCTCCACAGACGTCCCAGAAGCTACAGAGAAAACTGCTGTCAGGTTCATCTCTCTCCTTTTCTGATGGTTAACGGTTGCTTTACAGGTCATGTGATCGCCGACAGGATGGACTTTCTCCCATATTGAGATCTCTGACTTTCGATAACGTACTTCGGTTTTAAGACACATGAGATTACTGGGATCTTTTTTTTTTTTTTTTTTTTTGCGGGAACAATTTAGTAGAACCTCCCATTAAAGCAAAGTTTAATCTCATTTCTGTCTAGGAGGATCTCGTTAGTCATTTTTCTTTCTAATGGACCTGGAAGATGATCAGGTTATGGGATCTGACTACAGGGTGGATCGGCCTACTTATTGATAATGGCACCCACAGAAACCTGATTCATAATTATGTTTTATAAAAATGTGGACTTTTTAAGACGTAAAAAGAATCACGTTGCTTATTTTTGGGGGTTTTTATGGCGTAGATTATTGAGGGTCAAATGGGATCAATAGATAAGCAGTTTTACATTTTTAAGTCAAGTATTAATAACGTAAGGAAGAAAACTGTTCAGTAATGTTCATTCGTCCATTTTGTTTTGGTTCGTATGAAACGTGAACCACAACCTGAAGGTGGACGTTTTTACAATGAAGTCTTTTTAAAAGTATAACCTAAAGGCGTGTATAGTTGATCGCGTACATTAGTTTTTTCAGTAAAAGTTTAACCATGTTAGTAATTTGAAGGTCGTGGAAATTTGAGACAGTAGGCTTTGCGAGGTTAAATTCCATCTGTCCTAATTTGCGGAAGTAAAAAGCGTTCGAGAAACCAATTCCTCCATTCATGCAGAGCCTTCGTCCCGCATTCATTTCTGAATACAAGTGCGTTTTATACTTTCATTCCTTTTGCTTTGGTTTTGCTACAAACGTGCACAGAACGCTTTTTTTAAGTTTCAGTAGTAATACCAAAAGGCCAAAAACAGGAATGAGAAAGTGAAGCAAACATGTCTTCATTTGGAGTTTTCTCCCGAGGCGTCTCTTAGCTACAGAGGAAAACAGCTGCCGCTAATACTCAAGGTGCTCGCATTGATTACACAACTAAAAACAGAACTAAACACAATGTGAAGGGAAGGACATAGAATCAGGCTTGTGCATTGAACTGTTCATAGTGTAATTACTACAGAGAAGAAAACTTTTTTTTCATATATGCAGCAGTTAGAGACAGATAGTTTAAAATCTTACCTAGTTGGTGGATCACTAAAGAGCTTGCATAGCGACCCTTGCTTTCTGACACAGCTGAGACTGTATTTTTGGGAAACCTCTAAAAGAGGCACCTAGTTGCAAAGATCAAGTTTACTTTTACATTCAGACCAATGTCAAAAGACCAACAAGAGGGCTAGGAATAAGCTGTTTCACGCTAATGACGATTTGTTTCAATGACTCAGACGTTTCTTTTGATTTTCATATTTAAGTTTTCATTCACTTAGAGCTGATTCACATACACTGCATGAACAAATTCACAATAGGGGCGCTTTAAGAGCGTGATAAGGGGGGTTGTTTGTGTTTCTTTCTTATTTGTCTTGCTAAGCCATAAAATGTGGTTCACGTCCCAGCCAAAAACCTGTGCTGTCACATCACATAGAATCACGGCAGGGCTCGTCTTCACAAAACATCTTAAGGCTAAACGTAGCTCCTAACTTGTTGGTTTAGGAGAAAATCTTAAAAGCAGTGGACACGTCAGTCCTAAATATAGGACATTTTCGCTTTGGAGGTTATCTCCCAGTTTTCCTTTGATTATATCCTTGTCTTTAAACAGCTGGGCAAGACGTACCAGATGTTCTTGCTTCCAGTTTGATTTCTTTTATGTTTATATGTCTTACTATCAGCTATTATCGTATTCTGTTAATTAAAAGGCTTTTTATATACATATATTGGCTGAACGGGGCTGAACGAATTTGAATATGGTGACAACATTGCTCTCTGCAATATTTCTATGAATACATCTCTGACAGAGACTCCTCCCCTCTCCTATCAGCCAATCACTGAGTGCATAGTTAATAAACATGCTGACATCATCCATAGCAACGAGGTAAGCCCCGCCCTTACTCTTAGCTTAAAACTTCTCTCTGTTTCTTAGTAAAGTTGCAGCTTTATAAATACTTTTTAAGAGAAAACTTTTACTGCCGTTTAGGAGAACTCTTAGTAAAATGTTTTGTGAATACAGGCCCAAATATCAATAGCAGTTTTATGTGAAGGTGAATTAGTTGCATATTTTATGTTCAAGGTGTGACATTATTGCTAATGCTGCATTATAGAGATTACTTTGTTGTCTTCGACATTTCGCTTAGAGTAACTTTAGTCTGGAAAAGACTTTTTTCCTACCTCACTAAACCGAACTTTACAATATTTAGAAATATGATTCAAATATGATTCAAAGCGCCTGCAGTGACACACTAGTGACGCCTGCTGGTCAAAACAAGGGAAATGCTGAAAAAAAAATGATCTGGGATCAGGTCAAATCTATAAAGTATCTGGTGCCTAGGCTCACAGGGTGGTAGTTCGTGAAATTTCGAAATATTTTGAAACGGTTATGAAATAAAGCCTTGTTTATATGACTGGAAAACATTCACCAAGCAGAGTAACGCTTCTTTTAAGTATTTACTCGTTAAAGTGAGTGGCATTTGATCATTTTTTTTAAATAAATATGCATCATGACGCACTCCGACAGAGTCGCCGTCCTTACAATGATTGTTATTGATAGCATGTTTGTTCCCGAGCCTGTTGTCATAATGTAGTTATGCTCATTAGCAGCATTGTTAGTAAGAAATGTTGGGTGGTATCGGAGGGTTAATTAACAAGAGGAATATTGCTCATTAGCTGACACCTGTCTGACTGCTGTCGATATTACAATACCCTGGAAAATCAGACACTGAGGAAACAGAGCGGGTGTGATATAAATGTGATTTATTGTATAATTAGCAGGGCTGTCAATTTAACATGCTAATTTAGTACAGTCTATTATATTGTGCTTGACTTTAAAGCATTTAATCGTGACGTGCGTGCTTTGTGGTTGAATAATACCGTGGCAAATGTTTCGAAAGTTCCTCAACTTTAGAAAAGCCACTTTAGGTTTTTGTGGTGTGCCGTTTTTTCCTGTTGACTTCTCTTCTGTTCGTTTAGCCTCGTTCTGACGAGGTCTGATTCGGTTCTGTGCGTTTCGTCTTTGCCTAATTAGACGCCATTGTTTGACAAAAAAACTATAAGCCTTAAGTCATTTGACATGCAGTAGGGTGTATTGTAAAGTAAGGCGTATTGTAAATAGTCATAATGATAATATGGGTGATGATGATGGATAATAATAATAATAATTATAATAATTAGTTTGAGGAAGTAAACTAAACCGCTGGTGTTCTGATGGGGCTGCTGACCCGGTCACTTCATCAAAGTTATAATGTCACAGCGAATCGATTTGGCAAACCATAGATGGATGAACTTAACCAATTTATTCTGAAGGTCATCAAGAGGTCAAGAGGAAAGACCTCATTATCATTTACCATCATTATTGACAGCTCACATCAGGGAACCTGACTGTAAGTAATGTTCTGAGATTGTTGCATCGAGCGTTTTGTAGAAAGTGATCCGGACTGTGTTATTGTTTAAAATGCAGTAGTTTAGCCAAAGTCAGTGTGTTCAAACTACAGTCAGTGTGAAACTGTCATTGATCACATGTGGTGGAGTTCATGCATCAGCCCAATCAATAACACACGAACAATCTTCATCAGAAATCATCAGAAATCTTGAATGACATAATGAGTCAAGGGTCAAGGGTGACGTCTGTTCTACGGCGGTATATTTCCAAATCTCGTATTCTTTATCTTGATATAATTTAATTCAGTTCATTCAATAATTAATTTAATTTCATAAATTACCATTTATTTGTAGCCATTTCTTTATTGTCATTTATTTAGCCATACAGACTTTTTTGTTTTCATTTGTTTAGACATTCTTATTGCTATTTATTTATTAGAATGCGTTACAATTTATTTATTTGTTTATTTAGCATTTAGCATTGAGCAGCGATTAATCGCATCCAAAAGAACATCATTTTTTGTGTACATCATTTATGTGTGTGTATTGTGTATATTTATGTATGTAAAAAATACACACATGCATCTATATATTTAAGAAAAATCTGTTTTGTTTTTATATTAAATATATTTATATAGAAAATAAATTATTTGAATATAAATGTAAATATATACTGCATATGTGTGTCTTTTATATACACATAATAAATATACACAGTAAACTATTTATTTTGGGTCAATTAATCACGATTCATCATTGCCCAGCACAATTTATTTCTTATTATTTAATTATGTAGTTCCATTAATTTCTATCTATTAGGCCATTAAATTTTTTTTTATTTAAATGTATTTATCCATTTATTTATTAGCCATTTATTTGTTGCCATGTATTTATTTTAATTTATTTAGCCTTTTGTTTATTGCCATTCTTGTATACCAGCTCCAACCAGACCGACCAAAAATAAATATAAATAAAAGTCTAAATAAATGACACTAAAAATGGCTAAATAAATGGTAATAAATAAATGTCCATGACAACTATTTAGAGCACATAAAAAAAACTTGATCACCTAGTACAACATTTTTTTTCTAGGAAGAGGTCCATCTTTTTAGCCAGGCCTACTGTTGTTAAATTTTTTATTTGATTTTGGTCATTAAATGGGCAAATCAAATTTGAATTATTTTTAGCACTTCAGAATGACTTTTTCATACCGCTTGCATGAGTACGCTTAAAATCAGTCCTTCAGACGGCACTCATTAGCAAGTGCTCTCTTAATAGCGATCTGACAACATGCCTTTACAGACCCATTTACTGTGACGCAAGCCATTTGTAACATTCACAGGCGAGATGTCTCAATTTGTTCAGCATGTTCTCAATATTGCTTAGCAAAGATGCGCGGCACTGTTATATTCTCATTTAAGCATCTGGACCAGATGATTAAAGAATAATAGCGTCATTCTTCAACAGGACAGAAAACACCTTAAATCAACCATTCATCTGCATGCCATCTCCCTGCAGGAAACCATTGGAAAAATGTCCAAATTGAAAGAATTAACCGGAACCAAATGAGACTTTTTCGCTCTCTGGCTCATCCTAAACTCATCCGGGACTCGTTTAGCATCTCAGACCTTCATGTTACACCACAGTCAGCTGTTTTTTTGCTAAACCTTATGCATTTTTGCAGAAAGTTCTTGCAATTTTGTGTGCAGCGTGCATCAAACCGAATGGTTTGTGCTTTCTCTCTGGCATCGGTGTTTTCGCATTCATTTGGAGAGAGACCTTCTAATGTCCTCCTGTGAGACCTTTCCTCTGTCAACACGGCCGCTGGGATTGACCTGTGACATTTGAGAGACTTTCACCTTTGTAGGCTGTGATGTCTGCTGGATTCGGTTCAACTCCAAAGATTTTCAAAGAGGTTTAAAGAACCACTTGTTGGTGGCGAGCCTCTAGAGAGCCTTTCTTCGGGCCCACAGTGTAGTAGAAATGGTCTAGTGTTGCTCATTGCTGTCTGAATTTCTGTTTTTGTTGCATTTTTAATATCTGGGTTGACAGTCTGGTTGAAATGTATAATTCAGATGGAAGCTTCTGTTCCAAAACCTAGAGAGATACAAACCTAGATGGTATTAAGTGCTGGTTGTGCAACGAATAATACATTTTTAGTGTCCCAGTGAATTGTAGTATAACCCCATAAAATGATTGATTGTGGTTTATTTAAAGGCTTAAATTGTTGTTTAAAGTATAATTATGCCTTATAAAACTCATATCAATCTGGTCATGCAGCACATGCACCTTTAAAGAGGCTGCTTTTGTTGAAAGTTGAATTTATTTTACAAAAAATAGTTTAATTCACTGACAAATATTGATTTCACGCAGTTTTTGTGCATATTATGGTTTCACTGGAGTGTTTAGCACCCTCTCAGGTAAGATTATAGAGAATGATTAGGATTAGGATGATTAGGAGCACTATAAATGCTTCTAAATGTTCGGAAATGTTTAATTTTAAGTTAATTTGCCATTAAATTGAGTTGTTGACTGTAAGTTCAGTTTAGGACTCTGTCCGTTGCACAGTAATAATGCGTTCGTATTTGACCTTTTTGTATTTTATTTTTTGCTGATTCAAGCATGTGAGATCTGTAAAATTATGTTACGTTTTCGAAAGAAATCTCACCAAAGGCTGCATTTAAAAAAAAAAATGCAGTAAAAATATTACAATTCTGAAACACATTTTACAATGTTAAATAAGCATCTTCTGTTTTGTATAACATTTATTCCTGAATTTTCATCATCATTTTTAATGCAGACTTCAGTGTCACATGATCCTTCAGAAATTATTCTAATACGCTGATTTGCTGCTCAAGAAACACTTCTGATTATTACCAATGTTGAAAACAATTGTGCTGCTTAATATTTAAGCTAGATCCTTTTTAAAGTTAATCCATGAATGAAATACTCAAAAGAACAGCATTTATATGAAACAAACATCTTTTTTTACTTTTAATCAGCATTTGTGCTAAATAAGTGTTCATTTCTTTTTAAAAACTCACAAATGCCAAAATGAGTCTTTCTGAAACAATAACAGTGCTGGCTGAAAACAGTTAGCAAACTGAATGAACTGTAAGCAGTGCCTTTTAGCAAGGACTCCTGAGTTAGCGTTACATCAGCTCATTGATATTCATGAGCCGAGCTGGTCAGATTTATAGTGTTTTTAGATGCCGCCGGTCAAGTTTGATGCGTCTGGAGATGATGTGATGGGTCACAGGAGGTGACGTCATTCACGTTTAGAAGCCCTCAGCCTCCTGACACGCTCTCTATATAAATCTCACTTAAAGGAAAAGAAGAGTAGAGTATAGACGGCAGAAAGAGCACCTTCAAACGAGACCTTTGAAGAGCTCAGAGCAGACAGAGAGAAGAGCATCTCCATAGATGAAAGCGGCCCGCTGCTGATGTGTCTTTGAGACTTTAGCCTAGCATTATCTCCTGCCTCCTGCATCAGGTAATTGAAGGGCCTGTGAAAGAGTCATCACCATCATCATCATCATCATCAGGAGGGAGACACGTGTAGAGCTGGGTAAACAGACAGGACTATTTGAATGCTAAATGTTTTTAATAAGGGATGAGAGGTAAATATTTATATAAAGGTGGTAGATGGTGATTTTATTAGTGTTTATCTTCTCGAAGTTTCCACGCTGAAGCACTTTATGTTATATATATATATATATATATATATATATATATATATATATATATATATATATATATATTAATCCCGTTAGGTACTGTATGCATGTTTTCAGGCAAAATGTAACTTTTTGTGCAGCTGAAATTGCTTTATATATTTTTGCACATATTATTTATACAGAACAACTACTTTTAATAAACCAATGTACTTCTGGTATTGATATTTATATGCTGAATATTACAATTCAATTTAATGTACACTATGATATTGCATGGCTGATTTAGCTCTACATTTGACCAACGAACACCAGAATGTTAAGCGAAATCTGCGGCACCGACCTGCTGCTGTGTCTTGGCTTTCAGTAACAGCTGTCCCTGAATGTCTCCCTGGAGAAAAAACATTTCCAGTGTGAGGAATTAGATCTCTGCATTAGTCTCAGGCCGGTCAGCCCAGCTTTCAGCCTTATTGGATTTTCGGGGTGTTCAGGAAACTCCATTATATAATGGCTCTATTGTGTGAAGCAGATGGAAAAATACAAAAGCGCAAGAAACAAAAGAAGCGGTCAACGTAATCAGCCTATTTTTTGACAAGAGCTGTGTAACATGAGCGAACCGCAGCTTGGCGTCAGTGTTTTCATACGGATGAATATGCTAATGAAAACAGCATTTATAGTGCATTGCATAAAATGAAATAAATATCGAGCTAAACTGTTGGTAAGCAATGAACTTCATGTATGTTCTTTTCATTTTTCTGGTTCTAAGCAAACTATAACCATAAAAATACCCTACATAGTTGACAAACAATTTCGTTGACAATAGGTCACTGGAGATATATTTATATGAATTTGTTTTAGACATATCAGACGTGGTTTGTAAGTAGTTGACATAATTTGTGTTGAGATAAGTAAAATAAAATATTTTCTTATTTCAAAGAAATTTAATATAGAAAATCTTAGCTTGAAAAATAACAATTTAAACTGTAAGCAAAACGATACACATAATACAGGTTTGTATAAGATTATAGTATGTATTCTCTCAAAAAATGATATATGTTTTTACAGAATTGTTACAAAAAATGGCCATCACCATAATCATCACCATTGAACAAAAATGTATACTAAAGTTTTCAGTGTCATTCAGAATTCATTCTAATATCCTGATATTCTGTTAATAAATATTATTGTTATTATTATTATTATTATTATTATTATCATCAATGTTGAGCAGTTGTAATATGCTTAATTTTTTTTTAAAAATATATATATATATATATATATATATATATATATATATATATATATATATATATATATATATTATTTTTTTTTTTTTTTTGATAAATAGAAAGTTCAAAAGAAAAGCATTTAAGCAGAAATCTTTTAGAACATTATACATTTTGTTACTGCCACTTCTGATCAATTCAACACATCATTGCTGAATAAGTAAATCAGTACCTCCCCCAAGCATATGAACAGCGATGTGCGGTTTAAGACATTGTTGAGATCTCTTCTGAAAAAAAAAACAAACAACAAAACATTTAGTTCAAATAAAAGAAGCGAGAGACTCTAACCTCATTTTCTCTAGATGTTAAACTCGGATAACGTTCAGCTCCTGTGCAGCATAAACTGATAATGAACCCAGCTCTTTTATTCATGAATTTGTTCTCAATGGCATCTCCTGATCGTCGAGATGATCTGTTTATCATCTGTGAGTCTTGAAAGAAAGGGTGAGCAATCACTGGGTCATTTAGTAAATGGAAGCAGAGAACAGAGTGTGTTAATGTGCTTCTGACAGCGTTCATCTAATAGACATGTACTGTAATCTCACTCCGCTCTTCAGCTGCAGGCTGATTGGCCTCTTCATCTCTCTAGTCACAGTTTGTGTCTTTAACTCCGATCTATTTCTCTTTTTCCTCCTCACCTCCTCTATCATCACATCTATTCCATTAAGACGACTAGATTTTATTGCATAGCCTAGATACGCTTTCACATCAGTTTGCATGGTCCTTAATCGTTTACTAATAGTTTTTTAAGTCATATTCGATCCTTGCGGTGTCTAGTATGGAATGAGTACAGTATCACGCAAAATAAGCACTCTGTTTTTAGGAGGCTTTAAAGGAACAGTTGACTCAAAAGGAAACTTTTGTCATAATTTACTCACCCTCGTGTCGTTCCAGACCTGTATGAGTTTCTAAAAATAGGATATTTCGAACAATTTTCTCCGTTGACTTCTACAGAAGTTCTTTCTCTATTAAGGAAGTCAACGGGGGCCAACAAATATATGGTTTTTCAATTCTTCAAAAGCATAAGATAGAAACTTTTACTGGTTTTCAACATCTTTGACCGCTGCAACATGCCGTTGTTTTTTTAGCATCTTGCTCCAAAAGCACCACATTATTTAAATGCATGTCAATGACTCTCATAACCAATGAAATACTGGATAGTGTATCTCATATCATAAAGCCTCAGATATTTCTGACTTTGACTGCTATATCTTGGCAAACCCGAGCACATTTTAAAACCTCGTTGTTAGACTTTCTATATTTCTTGTTTTAGTATTATCGAGACACATTGAAATATTTCAATATTTTGAAATCTATATAATTTTTTAGCTTTCATTTGAAAGTTTTAGCAGTTTTGTTGCATTTTTGTTTTGAAAAATCAGATTTTTTGTTTTAATTTTAAATAGTTTTAATATTGTTTCTATTTTGATTTGTATTATTTTGAAAACTGTTGTTTTGATGTAAATTTGAAAGTTTTAGTAGTTTTGTTGTATTTTTGTTAAATCTTTGTTTTTTTTGTGTTTTTTAGTAAGTAATGCCTGTATAGTTTTCATTCATTTATATTTTAGTTTTAGTTGTAGTACATCAAATTAAACCAATTTTTATTAATTTTTTTCCCAGATACGGTTTTAAATGTATTTTTATAGTTTTAGTTTTAGCTATGATAAACCTGGAGATTCAATTTTTTTCTTCTTATGGGACTCGAACAGAAGCCACCGTTTGCTCCGTTTAATCCCATTGCTGTCTGGGAGAAACAATTGAGATATTAAAGAGATGTCATTTGTGATTTGTCCTATGGGAAGAGACCCAGTTTGTCATTATTGATCACGGCATCACCGCTGGAGGCTTCAGTCACACTCAACCCCTCCCACCGACACTCATGAAATCAGGAGTCTGCCTTAATCTGAGAGAGAGAGAGAGAGAGAGAGAGAGAGAGAGAGAGAGAGAGAGAGAGAGAGAGAGCGAGAGAGCGTACCGCAGTACCGTCACACGCTCCTGTGCTCAGAGCGGAGAGGAACACGAGGGACAGGAGGAGAGAACAGGGCTATGACGAGCTCAGCGTCCCGACCAGCGATCTGACTCTCCTCTGCTCCGGCTCGGGATTAAGTTTTTCTTGCTATCTTGGCATCATGGAGTCTCCCACCAGAGAGATCGAGGAGTTTGAAAGCACCTCGCTCAAGTACTTACAGCCCGACCAGATCGAGAAAATCTGGCTCCGACTGCGGGGACTGTGAGTATGAGCTTCTCAACAGGTTTTCTTGTGTTTTCTCTGTCTGTCTGTGTGTGTGTGTGTGTGTGAGTGTGTTCATCTAAGAGGCTGACAAACATTCTGAAGCTCACTTTTCACCCCAAAAAAAGCAGAGAAAAATAAGAAATTATATTCAGAAACCTGTTTTTTTAGGAGGCAGTTAAGCTTTTTTTGTCACTGAAAGTCACTTGCTGCAATACAGTTTTAATGGTAGTACCCCAAATATGGACAAATAATAATATTCATTATATTTAATATTGATTATATTATATTATATTTTCTTAAATTTGTATTGTATTGTGTCATTACATTTTTTAGATTATTAATTAAATAATTAAATTGTAAATAATTCAAACATTTTTGGATACCTTTTGAAATATGTATGAACAAATTGATAAATTACCAAATAATAAATATAATAATAAATCAAGTTTACTATATGCACACAATAACATACAATAATAATAATAATAATACAATGGAGAATTTTTTTTTCTCAAAAGTCATGTGTTATTATAGTCCTGCCGTAATACTTTAAATACTGTTCTGGATGAATGCCCCCAAGAATGCAATTGTAAATGCAAAATGTTAGCAGAAAACGAATATTAACAAATAAATTACAGTAATTGTTCCATAGAAAGGTTTTTATTCACACTGCAATAAGGCCGTTTAACTGAGACCTGGTGACTTTTCATGAATATGTTTCAAATACTTCTCAAATCTATATTAAACAGCTCCATCATCTGCAGACAGACTCATTTCTTTGATGTCAATCAGGTTTTTCTCTCTGGCTGTTGTTGGGCAGCTAGAGAGAAAGTCTCTATATTGTCCCAGAAGTCAGTGAATGAAATGCAATTTCCTCACAATGAGTGAAGAAGAAAAGATGAGTGAGAGAAGGAGAAAGAAAAGGCAAAAAAGAGATGAATGAGGGGAGGGCTGTTTGTCTTCTCTCATATTTTCTCTTCATGTAGCAGAATAGTAACCTTTCTTCTGATAATGCTGAGTTTGAAGTGTTTTTGTGTGTGGGTTAAGTTAACAACAAATCAAATTGATCCTTAGTTTTTTATTTATTTTTTGTTTATATTGATCTTATTGCAAATGATTCATTAGTGCATGTTTTTTAAAAGAAGAGAATGTCTTTAATCTTTCATCCAAAAATAATAACTCTGAAATGACTTTCTTTTTCTGTTGACGTCAATAAGAACCCTTCATTTTATAACTCCTCCCCTCAGATGTTTCATAATCCAATCAATGCTTGAGAGATAAAATCAAGTCCCTTCTATCTTATTTTCCTCGTTAAATATCATATTTCACTTAAACATACATTCATATCAAAATCATAAAATTGGTTTTATGTTGACTTTAAGCTGACGAAGTATTTCCAAAATGTTTTGCATTATCTTCAATAATTTAGTAATGGAAAAATGTAATGATAAAAAAGCAGGAATAACTAAATAAAATATATATATATATATATATATATATATATATATATATATATATATATATATATATATATTTTTTTTTTTTTAGTGTTTTTATATATGTTTATATATGTTTCATATATATCCTAATACTGAAATATGTCTTTTATTTCAATCAGTTTTTTATGAAGCCTCTCTCCTTATTAATCATTGTTTTCCTAAAAAAATGCCCTAATTTCCTAATTAGATTTAGATGGGAAATGCTACAAAAAAATAAAAATAAAATATATATAATATTATAATATTAATATATAAAATATTAATTTAAAAATATCATTATTGCTTTTTCACATTTGTAAATGATTTATTTATATATTTATTTTTTCCTAATTGTCTCAAAAATCTCAATGCTGAAATTCTTGTTTGTCCCAAAGTCTTTTTGGTTTCGATCAGTTTTTTGCTTATAAATAAAATCAAGTCTCTCTCCCTTATTTTATTGTAACATGTCACATTTAACTTGAATGTACATCAGAAGTCAGAGTCAGGATAAAATCCATGTAGTTTAATGTTTTTCGTTGAACGTATTGAGAATATCGAGCATTTTGCAGAATATCCAAGCTGTTTGTGTCTTTATAAATAAAGTAGAAAGTAACCAGTGACTCTCAAGCTTCAAAAAGCACCATTAGTTGTGCCTACGATTACGATGTAACTGAAAGCAATGACACATCTTAGTATTTGTGGGTGAACTACTCCTTTAAGAACTTTGTTGTTCTCTCAAGGGGAGAGACAAAAACAAGAGCTCTTTTTGCCAAAATTGTGTTAGTCCCTTCACTGGGTTTGGATTACTGTACGTCAGGCCAGTTGACGGGATGTTAAGCTGTTTTGCTGTGCTTGGGCATGTAGAAGCAGCTGTATATGTGCATGTTAAAGGTTACTGCAGTGGGTAAATCTGACCGCATCAGCATTTAATCTCACAGAAAGCCTCGGACACTCACAGCTGTCGTGAGTGTGCACGTTCTGCGTGCGTGTTTGCGTGTATGCAACACTTCAGTGGTGCGTTTGGGACTTTAGAAAGAAAAGGGGGGACAGAAAGAAGGAGTTTCCTTTTCTAAGGAGTCATTTCAGGCACCAGTGATAGTGGCTCACGGCAGGAATGAGTAATGATTGGGCAGCTCCGAGATTTTCCTGTGCGTTGACTAATTGCTTCGCCGTCCTCGCGCTGTTAATGGGCTTTATGGAGAGACATATATGAGCTGTCAGCCACACGCCATAAAAAAGCAGAGCTTTAAGCAGCCTGTATATAAAAAGCTGACCTAATGCCTTTTGAAACAAACTTCCATATGAATTAATTTCTCAAAAACTGAAAAAAGACCGGATTTGGATTTGATATCAATCGGGTGTACAGAGTTTTTTTTTTATTTAAATATTAATATTTTTTCATAATTTTCCCAAAATGGCCCGCATTTACATGTACATGAACTTTATTTTTTAGAGAAGAGCATGTGTTATTTGTGAATAACATTTAACATTTTCTATTTTTATTTAGTTTTACTCAGAAAGGGTTTGCATGAAGAACTTTAAATGCTTAAAATTAAAGTAAAAGCGTTTTGCAACTTGCAGGGCTATAAAAACAACCTGACAATTAAATGACAAAATAATATAACTTAAATAAAAATATATCATAATATGCATAAATACATCTCTGGTCTGTGTGTGTATGTATGTGTGTGTTGGTGTGCGTTATGAAATGCACTGTGCGTGTGTGTTTAGTATTATTTGTGAAATTAATCCAATAGAATTGTGCGCAACAGCTGAATACAGGTTTTAATATGGTGTTTGTTTTGTTACAGGAGGAAGTACAAGAAAACATCTCAGAGGTAAGGCAGTGAAGATCTGAGGAGTGCTGAACTCATCACCATCTACAGTGAAAACCACTTTTAGCAATAAATACGAGTTCTTCAACGCTTGTAACATTCACTCTAGCACGGAAAAATCCATCTAAAAGCACCTGAAGGTAGCTGGTCTAAACCGGTGTAGGTGGATGACCTCCCTTCTAATGGTCGGGCTGTTGTTGTTGTTTTTTGGAATGGCTCCATTAAGAACTATTAACATGCATGGAACATTTCCATTCCACAAAAGGTTCCAGAAACATGCGTTAAGAAAATAAATGGGGTCTGTTATGACTTCCTGTTGACTTCAAGTGGGTTTAAACTGGATTTTCCATCAGGGGCTGGTATAAAAATGATGTAGTGTGACCAGAAACGTGCATTGCTCAATTTTGACTTCCTGTTGATTTTTTTTTTTTAGAGCTGGGTCAGAACATAACAAGCGATTTCACGTGAGTTTGGAGTAATCTTGTGATGGAGTAGAGTTACTTATTGGTTTTTTGGAGCATAATAAGTGCTTTGTTGCCGGTCAAAAGTGGTCTACTAGGACTAAACAGCTTGAGCAATATCATTTAAGCCAAGTTAGTATAACAGCAGCTCACATAAACTAGCCTTCACCAGCTAGAAACCAGTTCCAAAAACCAGCAAAATTATTAGTTTTTTGTGATAACATTCAATGAGTCTACGACGAGTTTAAAGAAATAGGCAGTTTTGATTTCCTGTTATTTTGTTTTATTTTTAAAATAAAATGTATACTTTGTAAATTTCCATATATGGAAGCTTGTTTCCACCTTGGAATAAAATATCCACGTTTTCTGTTCCAGTTCTGAAAAAAAAACAGTTAGATTTGTTAGATGCAATGCAGAATTGCAAGACATAAACAGAATTGAAAGATATAAATGCAGAATTATAGAAGCTCAAATTTGTGATAATTGCAGACTTTTGGGATATGAACTCGTAAGATATGATATAAATGCAAAATTGCAAAAAGGTAAACATAATTGCAAGCTGTAATTGTGAGATATAAATTCAAATGTGTGATATAAAAGGCGGAATTGTGGAATATAAGATGAAAATTGCAACATAAATACAGAATTGTAAGATAAATGTGGAATTGTAGGATATAAGCTCAAATTTGTGGCACAAATAGAGAATTGTAAGAAATAATAAACAGAATTGCAAGCTAGAATTATGAGATATCATATCAGAACTGTAAGATATAAACTCAGATTTGTGAGATATAAATGCAGAATTGCAAGATATCAACAGAATTATAAGTTATAAATGCAGAATTGGGAGATATAAGCTAAAATTTATGATCTAAATACAGAATTTTGGAATAATTAGAAGATATAAGCGCAGTATTGAGGGATAAACTGAGATTTATGAGATGTACATGCAGAATTGCGGAATATAAACTCAAAATTGTAATATAAAAGCATAATTATGGGATATAAATGCAAAATTGCAGGTTATAAATGAATGAGTTGCAGGATAGAATTATGACATAAACTCAAATTTGTGACCTTAATGCTGAATTGCGAGATGTAAACTCAGAATAAAGGGATATAAAAAGTCACAATCAGAGTTAAGCCTTTCACAACTCAAAGTTGCGAGAGAAAAAAGTCTTAATTGTGAGACAAAAAGTCCCAATTACAGAAACAAGCTTCCATCATAAGAGCTGTCTGCGTGTGATTATAGAGTAAGCGTGTGATTGAGCACAGTCACCTTGTGCATTAATCAGAATCACATGGCAACGCAGAGCACAGAAAGACGACGGCGGTATAAGGCTCTCTGAAAACATCTGTTGAAACAAATGCACTTCGGCCTGCGCTGAGCACTCCGCAATTATGAGCGAGAAGAGGTGGAGAGACAATAACAGAGAAAGAAAGATGTCAGGAGAGCCCATGCTGAAGCGTAGCGTAAGAGAGACGCCGAAGCTGGGTCTAATATTAGAGCAAGAGTGGGTTTAATTGGGGAGGGCTCAGCGGAGACTTTCCTCCGCTAACAGAGGGAGGGATGACTTCCTGTGCAGCTCCTCTCTGATTGACAGCTCAATGGGAGTCTGGGTAATTATGGCAGGCTAATTGGCTGCAGAGCATTCTGGGACTCTGTCATTACAGACGCAACAGGGCAGTTACAAACATGTGTGTGTGTGTGTGTGTGTGTGTGTGTGTGTGTGTGTGTGTGTGTGTGAGCGTTCACACGGACACACACGCATGCGGTACACAAGGAAGACTTGAGGAGCTTTCATTCACTTTTATTAAAACGGTTCCGTTTCTGTTCAAGACGTTTCTTTTATTTAAGAATCTGCAAAATTCATCGCAAAGACATACATGTTTCAGAAAGGTATTAAGCGGATGAACTGTTTTCGACATCGATAATAATCAGAAGTGCTTCTCGAGCAGCAAATAGATGAATGAATAAATTGTTCTAACATATCGCAGTATTGCAGTATTTTGGATCAAATAAATGCAGCCTTGGTGAGCATAAGCCACTTATTTTAAACAAAATATGAAATGTATGAAGGAAAAACTTTAAAATATTATATCTTTAAGTAAATTACTAAATGATACATTTAAGATTTAAGAAATATTTTGTATATTTGCATAATTATAATAAAGATAAACATAAATATTTTTTTAATTCTATAAAATGTAAATAAATATCTAAATATAATAAAATGCATTAATACATTAAATACAATATATTTATAATAGTTTATAAGATATTATGCACTTTTAGTTTAGTAGTTTTAGTAATTAGTTGAAGAAGTGGATTTCTAGTGTTTCTCACGCATGCAGTATACTATATATAATAATTGTATGGTGCTTATGGAACTTATTTGTACACCGTATGCTTTCATTGTTTGGAAACAAACAACATGAGACTAAATTGATAGACGTTTCATTTTTTAGGTGAAACGTCTCGGCACAAAACTTTTTCTCATGTAATTTACTAAGATTCTCCTGTGTTATCTCATGTTTGACTTTGTCTATGCAGTTCATCTCAAAAGTGATCATTTTGTACTTTTTCTGGCTGTAGTTGTAGCTGTTGTAGTTGAATGCTGCCGGAGACCTGCGGTGGCAGAAGGTCTGAGAGCTCTTGCACCTGGAGATGGCTCCTTTGAGTAAATATAGGCTGTAAATGCAGGCTGATAATCAATGCACGATTAATTGATGCAGACACTCACCGAAGGTAAAGAGAGGAGCGTTGGGCTCATTCGGTACTGAGACACCTGCATGTAAATGACACCAGCAATCACACACACTTCACACGAGCTCTTCAAAACCACTCCACATACTGATATGAGTGAGTCCTGAACGTTGACTGAGTGCGAATGTGTGACACAAACAGGCAGATTTCTCTTAAAATATAATGAAATGCAATGTGTCTGCAATTTAAGTGTTTACAGGCTATGCATCTGGTGCCTCTCTTGCGTGTTTCGTTTAGCAAGTTCTCACCCAGATATATTATTTTGTGTTTTGCATCTATTTTGTTTGAATTTTCTAAATTTGTTTGCACTTTCTATTCATCAAAATAGTATCATGTTTTCCACAAAAATATGATGCAGCACAAATGCTTTTAACATTGATAATAATAGGAAATGTTTGAAAATTTAGAAAATTCTGCTTTACGTCAAAGGAATCAATTCGGTTTGAACATATATTTACATAGAAGACAGTTATTTTAAATTGCAATAATTTTTCACAATATAACTGTGTTTTGCGGTGAACAGGACTTCTTTCGAAAACACGATAGATGCACAAAAATTACAAACAAAATAAATTATGAGAACTACAAATATATGTTTACAGCTAATCAGTTAATAACGAGAATTAGAACCATTCGGTAATTTAAAAAAAAAATCTAATTAAAATATAAGCTTAAAAATATTTTATTAAATATGAAATAATATTATTAGACATTTTACCTTTTATAGTTCAATTTTTAGTATTTTAAAATCACTTTTGTCCGTTTTTTTCTAAAGAACAACTACTGAAATATTGTCAAAATGAGTTTAAAAATGGACTTTTTTGTGTCTTTTAAAAATTGTGATCGATATTGCTTTCAGTTAATTTCATTAGGTTGAGTGCAATGCATTGTGGGATATTCTGCTCCCTGAGGAGTGATGTGTTTAATAAACTGCACATTTTGGCTATTCTGTACATATAACATTTGCGTGCAGGAAAATAATATTAGCGTGCTTGTGTTCCTGTGCGATTCCTCCCGTCTTTCCGCAGCTACACAATTTTGATAATGAGAGGGGTGACTTATTCAGATTCATGCAAATTACATTCCTCTGCTGTCTGATGCTCCTCCCACTCCTTCATCGTTCTCTCCTCCCCCCCTGCTCTTCCTGTCAGGTGTTTGGGGTTGATTTGCATGCGTGCGTGGGCTCTGTGTAATTGTCACGAGTGGCTTTGTTGGAGCAGGTGTGAGTCCGCCCCCTCGTAACAAAGCGCCCCCTACAGACAGGACTCTGACAAACAATCTCACAGCTCGGACCAAGCTTTAATGAACCAAACCTCATATCAAGATTAATAATTGTAGCAGTAGCCACTGCAGTAGTAGTAATAATTATATTAACTAGTAACTTTTTTTGTGATATAAATATAAATGTGGACAGTCAAGTTTTAATATGCTCATGTGACTGACATAATGTCAGTCAAACAAACAAATAATCAATTAATAATGTTACGGATAAATGAATAATAATACTTTTCATTTATAATTTCACTTACAGCACACTAATATAGTTTCCTGAACGATATTTGGGTGTGCATCAATAAACTAAATAACAAATATTTTATTACTATTATTAAATAGAAAATATTACTTATTATTATTATCAAAATAACAAAATTATATGTATTTTTTAAGGCTTCACGTTGACTGGAATGAGCAAGTTTCTGAACACAGAATAAACTTTATTTTAAATAAAGTGTTAATCTATGTTAATATGTAAAAGTCACAGATTTCTGAAATATTTTTTGCGGCTTAGTTAATAGTGAAGAATACTTGAATATGAAATGATCTTCTGAAATGTTAAGCTCCTATATTTATGATAAGTCATTTCACTTTAATTGCATAAAAAAGTACCTATTCATTGCCATTGGAGTAAAATTACTGAGCATAGGAGCTTGATAAAAATGATCATTTTTAGATTAAACTTTCAGATGGCACTTAGAGGCTTTTGCATCTGAACTTTTCATTTGTTATATGAATGAATCGCCCATCAGTACTGGACTCATTTGACCAGCAGTGATTCAATGTCAAACTAGCTTCACTTAATGTTTTTTAGTTTTTTTTAATTGAAAAGGGCCTTTGTTGCGAGTCGCGAACGTTTTGAGTAAGTTTGCGCAGTATTTTGAACTTTTACGTTTCAAAAGGACAAAAGCAATCTTTCTTCCGTAAAATGCTGCTCCCTTTAAAGCATTGACTTTCGTGTTGTTTTGTTTTGGCGGCTGTAAATGGATTTTTCCTCCGCGAGCGAAATGAAAAGCAGTCCCGGCAGTTCCTTGCACTAGTAATTACAGGCCTCTATATCGTCTGCAGCGGCACCATAGATCAAACCTTCGCTCCCCTGAACTCTCACTCATATCAACTTTGCAGCAGACTCAGATTTGCACAGATGATGGCTTCATTCACTGCCGAGTATCTCTCCTGAGGTTAATGAAGCATTCATGCCACTTTATTACCTCTGGCCTCCTTCGACATGGTGCCAGGCTTCACCAATCCATCAGCTGCTCTGACTAACAGGATTGATATCGAACGGGCTTGGGACCAACTATTTATTATTTGCTCTGCCTGATGTTTGTCTTCAAATGTGTAGGTGTGTGTATGTGTGTGTGTGTGTGTGTGTGTGTGTGTGTGTGTGTGTGTGTGTGTGTCAGTGGCTAATGGTGGAACATTTTTAAAGAAATGGTTTCCCAAAAAATGAACAGTCATCGGTCATCTTTTTCTAACCCTCATGTCATTTTAAACCAGTGAGACTTGATTCTGAACACAATGTTCTTGGTGTTATTTTCCATGATTATGTAGTCTTGCAACAATTATTTAGATTATCAATTATGTTTTGATAATCTAATGTTTTTCCACACATTTTGTAGATAAGGAACAAATAGCCTAAAAAAAAGCTGTCCGATGATTATTCGCAATTGCATCCAAAATCAAATTTGTGTTTACGACTTTACATTATATATGCATTAACTATGTACACTTGTATATAAATATACACATATATATTTAAAAATAATCTAATAATTTAGATAATACATATAAATATTTTATATAAATATAACATATTTTTCTGTAATATATACATGCATGTGTATGTATTTAATATAATGTGTTATATATGTGTGTGTGTATATATTTATATATATATACTACACACATAAATACAAACTTTTATTTTGTATGCGATTAATCTTGCTTAATCGTTTGACAAGCTAAACATTTTAATATATAAAAGACAAATGGTAGAATAAAGTTTGGACTGTCAAGCACAACACACACTTTTGTTCTGATCGTATAACACAATTTAAATAACAGTTTTCCGACATTTTATTTTAATTGCATTTCATGTATTTACATGTTATAGGATTTCAATCGACTGTGGTAACTTTTAAAGCTAAATTTAGTGCACAACAACAAATATTAAATAAATAGTTAAATTAATTCAATAATTAATTCATTTAAATATATTAGCCTCTATCGGCTTATACACTGTCAATAAATAAAAAGCTGAGAAAATGTAAAAGCGTATGGCAACCTGCTTTAGCAGGTTTTTGAGCAGTTTATACACCAAAAAGTTGAGAAAACTAAAAAACCAAGCTGAAAACACTCAAAAGCTGTTTGAATCAAACGTTTAAATAATCTATGCTTCTAAACATTTTTGAAGTGTTTGGATGTGTATTTTGTGAGATTAATTTTCCATATGTGTTTTCCCCCTGCAGAAATCTTGTTTTGTAAAGAATGCTACAGCGTTAATTATCTCGATAAATGTAAATGGTACGTAAGTAGTCCATATAGTACGATCTGGTAAAGTATTTAAAGCAATATAACGACTTAGTTTGAAGAGCAAATCAAATTACACGTCTTTATTAACTACCTCTGTGAGTTTTTGTATCCTGTGCATAATAATAATAATAACAGTAAAATATAACTTGAAATTTTTGGACTAGAAAAGAGCAGCGCAGGCATTTCCAAGAACATCAACTAAAGAAAACTGAAAATATATGTTACTTTTGTAACCCGTGTGTAGGATCTATTAAAGCCCTCCTCACTCACGGCTGGACTTTCTGCATTAGTGCTGGTCCGCTATTCTTCTCTTAATGAATCATTGCTTAATTGAGCTGTTAATGGAATATTAATCAGTGCCGGACAGCCTGCGTTTCACAGAGAAACCAATCTCTAAAATGCTCAGAACAGACCTTCGTGCAATTATCCACGGTTTGGAGTATTAAATTGGAAGTGAACGCTAAAGCAGTAAATCTAGTCTGTGCTTAAGACATTAGCATGCATATTAGTGTCTGGTCAAGAACTGCTCTTTACGGTAAATAAATACAAGTGAACCGAGGACACAACTTAGCGTTCGTTTGTATGCAGAGGACTTTAATCTGAACGAAGCAAAAGCACAAATTATTTTTATGCGCCGTGTCTCCTCATGCAGTGTCTCAACGTAGCTTTGCTTATTAACTTTGGCTTGTTGACTTATGAATATTTTATACTCCAATACAGTATGTTTGGGTAATTTACTCTGACGTAATTTGCTATTTATCTTGCGTGCCAAGGGAGTTACTATCGCTATTTCAATTGCTCGCTTGCTAATCTGTTACTTTCAGCCGGATTTATTGCTTTAAATCATACGATATGTCGAAGAGAGGTGAGCTGCTGCTTTTCAGCTCGGATGTGCATTGAGTAGACCAGAATAGAGACTTGGGGGTGGGCTTTTTGACTCGGGCAAGTAAACAACCATGCACCTTAACAACCACAGCAAAACCCTGGCAACCACCCACATCACCCTAACACTGTGGTGGCGTGTTTGGCACAGGCGAGCGCCGCTCACATCGCATTTGATGAAGACGAATAGCAACAAGAAGGTAAAATGTGAGGAGAAGAACGCATGCAGTGTATACTGATGTTTGCTACCTGGTCTCATGACATAAACGTACCTGGGTGCACTTTTTAGCGAGACGCGAAATACGTACCAATAAGTACATATCGCTGCAGTTGCTTAAAGAATATCGGCTTCAAAACAATATTAATATGATGGGAGATTCGAAAACTGATGCTTTCGAACGTTAGCATTACACATATCCAGCTTCATATCTATCATAAATGGTGCTTTTCTTCAGTAGCTCACGGAGTATAGAGATGTACTTGAGAGGCGAGGAGTTCCGGTTCGACAAAACAGTTCAAATCTGCATGAAAGGAAGTTAAAATGATACTGTCGCCTCAACAAATGTGTTTTTAACATCAGTTTTGCAATCGTTAACACTACTGGGTAGGTTTAGGGTTGGTGTAAGGCATATTTCCAACACGATAGAGCATTGCATTTTAGTGACAGTCCCCAGATTATTTATTCTGAACCGTCGCAATATGTACCTGAAGCAACGTAATAAAAACACAGCATTATGTACCTATATCAAAGTAAGAAAAAAAATACCGAACCTGTGTTTAAGCACCACTCGGTGGACATTTCTCTTTGAAACTGTGGCGTAACGTGCAGAAAGATACAAAAAACGGTGTTGCACAAAAAGTGCACAGAGGTATGTATTTTCATGTTGAGACCAGTTTGGATATTTTTCCAGTGCCGTCACACTCACCCGTGCTCATCGCCCTCGGTTGAGTGATTTGGTGTTTTCACTCTTGGGTCAACAAAGAAACTCCATTAAGAATGAATCACCGTACAGGCCGCAGGTCAGTTTTGCTTCCCTCGACAATGTCAGCTGTCACGCAGCCACAATAGAGGTTTTATCAAAGTGACACGGAGGTGTGAGGCGGACTACGGAAGTCACAAACTTCTCCAGAAACCTGGGTCGTTAAATATAGGTTAAATATAAATGTAAAAGCGAGCACTGAAATATATAGTGCTAATAAAAATGCATAAACTATTCCATATAATATAAAATATTTTAGGATTTTTGCCTCTATGGGTTATAAAAGATTCCTAGTGGCAAAGAATGAATTAGCATTTTCATTAAGTGGGCGGGCAATACGCTATCATCGTGATACGGCTTGGTAGTCTGTGTTACACACTGCGTGAAAGGTTGTTATCAAAAATCCATAATAGGGGCACTTTAAAATGTTTTTAGAAGTATATTACATTATATATCTGTGTACAGTAGTCAACATTTGAAGTGGATCAAAAAGGTTCAAAGTAGTCCTAAGACAACAATGGATTTTGGTTGTAGGACAACTGTGATGAACATCTGCAGTGGTTTTGATCCACTGCAGATGTTCACTGCTATATATATATATATATATATATATATATATATATATATATATATATATATATATATATCATTGTTTGGGTATTATCTGTTATGAATGGATGTTTTTAAATTCATCCTTAAAATACTGCCACATAAGCTGCTCACTAAGGTTTAGAACAGAGCCATTATGACCATAAACACTAGATGATGATTGTATATGTGTGTGTGTGTGTGTGTGTGTGTGTACCAGGTCAGTCTGCTAAAGAAACCCATGATGTTTTCATCTGATGGAGTAATATGTAGATTTAGTGACCTTTCAGAAATTGGATTGCTTTTATTGGATTACAGCGGGCGTGTGTGACTAACTGACCTTTTGTTCTGGAAATAAGGACAGAAATCTTTATACCCCGAGTGCCGGTCCACATCTATCCCCAGGCTACATGACACACGAAAATGTATTTAGTCACAGTGCAGTTTAATTATTATGGAATTCCAAAAATCTAACCATTTTTCGTATCCTCAAATTACATATCCGCAAAATCTATATCGATTTATCCCATAATGCACCGCGTTCCAAATCATTTCATACTTATTGAAAACTTTTTTGTTATAAAATGTAAAACTAAAAGCACCCAAAAGAAAATCATCGTATTGTTTTAAGATGCACGTGTTTGCATATGACATATATTTGAGAAACAATTAAATGATGTACATAAGATTTAATAATTCATCTGCGTGTTCGTGGCTCTCTAAATGTTGGTTAATGGTCACATGGCAAGCAGTTAAACAAAATATTTCACAGATGCAGATACTGTCAGTAAGATATATTGTAGTTAGACTCTACAAAGAGTCTTCTGCCATCTTTTCTTCCCGAGCGTCTCCAGCATGCCATCTGGATCCCTCAGTAACTGTCCTCGTCTGTTTAATCCAGATTACTCCTCTGTTTTTCTTTTAACCGACACATGTCAACACAACCCATCAGCGCCTGCTGATTTCCTGCAGTGTTTGTATATGCGATTGTGTCATTTACTTCCAATTTGTGTGGATACCCGAGAGAGGAGGACTGGATGTAGACTTTGTACAAATGCTCTTATAACTGCTTTCCCGCTTCATTTTGTGCCTGTGTGTTTGAGCATAAACGACCGTGTTTAGGCAGAATGCATCCTCTTTTTCTCTGGGCGGGATTTCTAGATTGCCTAAAATGTCTGGAATTTGGCTTTGTTTTCCTGTCGTTGATGGTGTAGACCGAAAAGTGGTTTGACCGATGGCATGCAGGCTTCGTACACGATCGTGCAAGAAGGAGAGATCTACAGAGAACGACTAAAGCAGTGCAAATACACATACGTATAACGTTTGAGCGCCGCAGAGAGACCAAACAAAGCCAAAACACAAGCATTTTAGGCAATTTTAAAGTGCTGGTCTTGTCTGGGGAAAAGAGGACTCAAGGGCTGTGTGCTTTAGCAAGTGTATTTAATCGATGAATGACCTAATTGAGACAAATGTTGACTATAAATTATGGTGACCATATGTGCCATTTTTCCCAGACGCGTCCTTGCCAGAATTTCTGTATTGCTTTGATTCAAAGTACCTCGAGAGGGTTTCGAAAACATAAGGAACCGTGGTTATACACCGATCGGTCTGCACGCAAACAAAACCAAAACCTTCTGAAAAAGTTCTGAACAGTGTTTGCATTTTTTGTGGCCACATGGAGTGCTTCATATCAATGTTTTTGATTTCAGTTAGTATGCTGTGTAGGTAGAAATCTGCTTAGCTTACTATGTATCGCCACAATCACTCATTAAGATCATAATTTATCACTTTAAATCTTTTTTTGTTTTTTTTTACTTGGCTTTAGTTAGAGTACAGAGCCAACCAGATGAGTACTTAACTCTCTATTACTTTTCATTTAAAACCAGCTGCTACATCACAGCTCTTTTCTTCTACATTTCTCCGTAGCTACATTTTTCAGTGATTTTGAAGCTGAAATATCTGCTCTCTCTGTCTGTCCTCGTTCTTCAGGACTTTTATCCACGGAGAGCATGTTGTTCATTAAGGCTCTCATTAACCGTCTAATTACACGCTAAAACAATTCGCTGACATTTCTCCAGACCCCAGCAACACAGTGTTCCATCATTATTTCAGATCGTTCGTCATTAATTGATTTCCTGCCCAGTCTGACCCTTAACACACTGATTGGCTGCCACTGAGAGAGAGACTGAGTGAATTAGCATGCTGTTGTTTCACTGATGTTTTAGAGTCACTCATAAACCTTTAAATGGTAAACGGTCAGGAAAAAATGGTCTGAATGGATAGTATCCAGTGAACGGCAGCTTGTTTTAAGCCTGAGACGATCGAAGATATCTTGGGGTCATTTTCTGAAGTGTCAGAAATTCAGCATGATCATCGCACAGTGTGTTTGTTGCTAGGGCCTTGTTGCTTTGTTCCTTCTTCTTCCACTTTTTTCAGTACACATAAAACCGCTTAAGTGTTTCATCATGCTCTTTTTGTTATCAGTAGCCCATGCAGATGATGTATTTTTCTATAGAAACGTGCATCGTAGAATACAAGTCAGTGTCATCATGGTACAATCTAGATGCATGGTGTACCTATGTTTATTGGACAGCTTTGTGTTAAATGGCTTCAGGTGGATTTTTTATTGTGGCTGCGAGGTTGCTCCGGTGGTTGCTAAATATGGCTTGGGTCCCATCTTTAATATAAAATGTTCTTTTTTAAAAATGCTCAGGAAAATGAGTAAACGGTAATTCTAGTATTTATTCAGAGTTGTAAAGCAAGTGTAGAAATAAAAGGAATATTACAGATTTTACATCATTTTCCCTCCTTTAAAAAAATGTTGTCAAGGTTTAAACATTGGTTTGCATCGTTTATCGTACACTGACTCTTGCATCCCGCATGCAGCGTGCTACAAATGTCCATAATGCCACACTGAAAACTGAATTTCTTTAAGGATAATTGGAGAACATTTAACAAGAAGATAGTCTTTCTGCTACAAAGATTTCATGTTTCATTAAATGCTACTTGCATTTTCTTTCTTATTGCTTGTGCAAATTGTTTCAAAGTAAATCCTACACAATTTTTTTCCAGTGCACATGTGATTTCCACTCTCTGCATAGAAATGAGCATTAGCGTGCGTGTTGTCTCTGTGTGCGTCTGTGTGTTTTTAATCTCAGTGTGGTGGCTGTGGCTCTGCCCTCCGCTGGCCCGCTCAGAGATCAGCGCTCTAATAAGCTGTTGGATTGTTTGGCCATCACATCTTCTCTGCATTTCAAACTGTTTCCAGGAAGAAAAATAACAGACCAAGGATTAAACAAAGCTTGAAGCGGGTCTTATGATGCCTGTGGTTTGGATCAAGCTGAAATCTCAGTTTAGCTCTCCCCTGTGTTTTATTTAGTGCTGCTTGACGTTAGCATTGCTCATATAGTACTAGGGCTGGGGATTTAAACCAACCCTTTGCAGTATGAATAAAACTTTAGCCTGTCATTAATGATTTGTGTAGCTTTTTGACAAGGTGTGCTATTATCAGTACTATTTTAGTATAATTGAAATACAAATTTGTATTATTTATTTTATTATAACTATTTTTAGACTGCTTTTTAAATATGTCTGGAATGCCTATTCCATATGTAAGGTTTACAAAATAAACCTTGGCAAGTAAATGCTGGAATACACTACATGACTTGTTGAAATCGGAAGGGAAATCATGTAGTATATTCTAGGGCTAGGCGATAAATATCGATCAATATATTATGCGCATCAGTAAAGCATCAGTAAAGTAATCTCCGCAATGTTATGTGCGATATTGATCAATATATATTGGCCCAGCCATAGTATATTCCAGGCTTAAAGTGTAATAAATTAATACGAAACATTATTCGTCCCCCAAACAAAATAGTTCCTCAGAAACGCTTGCGGTTGGAACACAGCGGTTGCCGAGCGACACAGATGTAAAGAAAAGTATGCGTTTATAGAGTATTTTACAACAGCTTCAAACATGGCTCAACCAATCAGAATCGAGGACTGGAAGCATCTTATAAAAAAATCAATAAGCCTCAAGAAGCTGCGGTTTACAGTGAATTTATAACAGCTAATGGGCTAATAATTCGCTTATTTTGAACGAATTTTTAATTTGACTCGGGAAGAACGAGTCATCTCGGGGAGTGATTCGTTCACTCGTGCATGAGCAGTGTCCTTCAGGTTCTGTACTGGAATTAGTTTGAAATACTTGGGAGATTAACTAATCGGTTCTCTTTCTGGAACATACTGCGTTGGTTAAAGCTTATTGGGCTGCCACGCAATGAACAAACGATTCAATGAACAAACGATTCAATTTTGTTGCGTCATCAACATTTGCGTAAGGAGTAGTAACGTTAGATATGTTATGGAAGTGATGCAAAACATTTTAATTGTTTTGCTAAAATGAGCGAAATGACTCGAAAAAAGATTGACTCGTTTTGCTGAACGAGACTCAAAGGTCCGAGTCGGTAAAATGATCCGAACTTCATTTTTTATTTAATTATTTCGGTTTATTTTATCTCTAATAACACTCTGTTATTTGACAATCTGTTCTGAAGTCTCAGTATTCACAACAGCCCAAAACTGTGAATTTCTCACAACGATGCAAATTCAATCGGAGATTCATCAGCCATGAAAACATGGCCTGCCTTAAAGCGATCGGGCGGTTCTGCATGAATATCTCATGAGCAGTCAGTGTGAATGGTGACTTTGCTCGGGAGACTGAATTTATAGCCCGCTGGATCAATCCACATTCAAGATGGAAGCAACGCTGAGCTCTAACCGCTCTCGCTCTCTCTGGCAGAAATCTCTTTTCCACAGCTATAAAAGCCCGTATGATGGATGAATGGGGTTGATGTTTAATATAATAATTCTCTTGCTCATAAATGCTCAAGGATGTTAGGTCTAGGCAGCCAACGTGAGCCACGCTGAGCATCCCAATAGACCTTAGCATGCAAGTATCTGTGGTTTTCACAACACAGTCTCATGGCAAGTGCTAACTGTTTTGCTAATTTGGTGAATTAATAGCTTAGTTGACACAATCCTAGGCTCCAGTGACAGTTTGGATTAGACAATTATACAAGGTTGTCTCCTGATAAAGTAGTCGGATTTTCCTGTAAAAATTTTCCTTGTAACATTCATGCAATCTTTACATTCAACTAATGCTTTCCACAGGGTAAAAAGGTCCCTATTTTCACTAATGATACATTTTATGTTGTGATAGCTAATTGCAACAATATTTTTTTTATTGTGTGCAAGAGCAAGTACAAGAGTACTCGAGTAAACTGTAGAGTAGTACAGTAGCTAGAGCAAAAAAAGTCTTCAGCTCTTTCTTACAGTTTGTAGAAGTTTAGTCTGATGTGTTTAACTTGATTTAATTACATTAGATAATAATGATTGGAATACAGTATTGTAAGTTTGTTTAGATGTTACCACCAACCTGGTCTCATACAAATATGTGCCTCTGTGCATTTTTTGTGCAACACCGTTTTAAATGCCTTGCTGCTTGTTTCGCCACAGTTTCAAAGACTAATTTGGCGCTGAAACATAGTTTCACGTGAACCCTGGCACATTTTTATTGTGTTAATATAGAGGGAGTTCAGAATTCAAATATCCAGGGACTGTGATCGTGTTGTAAACTCGCCCTACACCAAATCCAACCATAAACCTACCCGATAGTGTTAACAAATGCAAAACTGATATAAAAATGTGTCGTTTCAATTCCTTTTACACAGATTTTAACTGTTTGTCAAACCATAGTTACACGGGTTTTGAACTAGAGATCCTCGCCTCGCTAGCGTCTAAGAAAACACATAGATATGAAGCTGGATATGTGTGACGCTAAAGTTCAAAAGCATCAGTATTTAAATCTCCCAGCATATTAATATTATTTTGAAGTCATAACATGATATACTTATATACTTATATATACTTATGATATAAAATTAAGTCTTCGAAACTCTATGAATTTGTTTAAAAAGTAATAAAAGGTGTCAGATTTTACTGCCTCAAGTGTTCGTTTCTTTTGGAAACTGCTGTGATATGTAGTTATTGGTACGTATTTCGTGTCTCGCGACGTTTATGCCATGAGACCAGGTAGGTTACCACGTGAAGCACATTTTAGTTTACCCGACAGACCATTTTTTTGTGCTGCCCGACTCCCCGACTTTGAATTAATGTCTTGCAAATTGAAAAGGGGTATTATTTATAAAATGTTGCAGAGAAACCATCCTAAATTTGATCTTACAACACTTTTTCCGACATGCGTGCATGTGATTCATAGAATGAACATACAAACAGAAAACGCGCATACTCTTCTCTTTCAGGTGTGAAATCTAGAAATCACAAATGATCTTGAACTCAGCTCTTGTAAACGACTCCTAATGAATATCACGAACGCGTAAAATATCCCTAATCATCATAATTTAGAGCAACGAGCTGCAAGAACAGCTTACAGTATTTGAAGCGTGCATCTGAGGTAAGGCTGCAGTCATTCTCCTGTTGCAAAAAATAATCTGCTGAAGTTTCTCGTGAAACGATTTTGCTTTGCTGAACTTGATTGGCAGCCGCTGACACGGACGGCTGTGCTCATCCAATCAAACGTCATGTTCCACCCACATGTCTTGAGACATCTGTCAATCCCGGCAGATACAAGCTTTGTGTGCAGAGCGTTAAGGACTGCTATTGTTGCCATGCTTCTGATGGATGGCATTATCTCCCAGGATCTCAAACACAAGCCTGCTATATTTTTTCCGTCATAAATCTTTCTATAACAGTTTGCATCCAGAAAATAACTGACTGTGTGGAATAAACCCCAAAGACAAATATAAGATCTCTTGTCGGGCAATTATTGTTAACTCAAACAATAAAACAAGATTTCCATAACTCAAAATAAAATACAAATAAAATACAAAAAACATGACAAAATAGTTACAGTAAGGTAGTTTATGTAGTTATTTATGTAGTAATTGATGTATGAAAAAAAACAACTGACAAAAAAAAAATTACAAAATTAAAAAAAAAAGATGCTTAAATAACTACTAAAAACAAAATATAGAACAAAAAACTTATTTCAAATTAGTTGCTCGAGCAACAATTCTCATTTTTAATTAGTTTCTAAAATAATTCAAACAAATTAAACAAAGTTTATCAAAATTAAACCATGTGGATTTTTTAAAAATCTTATAAAAATAATACAAATAAAAATAATCAAGCGGCAAAAAACACAACAAATCGACTAAAACCTTAAGTAAAAATGTAAGTAAAAACAAAATCAAATTTAAACGACAAATAAATTTGATAAAAATTACAACAAAATGACTAAATCTCTTAAAATTTTATAGAAAAATTTATAAAAAAAAAAAATTTATATATAAAAATTTAAATGAACAAACATTAAGAAAAACTGCAATACTAAATCACAAATTTATTGTTTCATTTTTAAATAGTTTCAGCATTTTTTTCCCTAGGTAGCAATGCGATTGAATTAAGAGCGAATAGAGGCAAGGCAGAAAAAGTCATTTAGGTCCCAAACTAATTGCAAAAAAAGCAGCCTTGTAATGTGACACGATTATTTCGCATTACATACCAAACTAGTCATGTTGTGTTTGATTGAGGTTTGAGAGTGTGATCTGAGATCAGGTGTCGAGATGAACAGGGCCGTTGGGGTTTGGGTTTTCCTTTTTATCTGCAGGCAGCTGTCAAAGCGTTGAGTGGAAAATGTTAATCTTCCTGTGTGATTGCATTGACCCCCGAAGCGTCGATGGCACCCCGCCACCGTGTGATTGTCAATGTGACAGCCGTCCGGCCGCCTTTCCGCGCTAGAAAGCGCTACCTGTGCCGGTGAACGCAGGTGGCGCGCAGCTGCGCTTCTGTAATGCCCGCCGCTGTCGCATCCAGATACACACTTAACATAAAAATGCCGGATGAATACAGTGTATGCAAACACGCGATAGTTGCCCTGAGGGAAATGACCACGCCGCCGCAGCAGTATGATCACAGACGGATCAAATCAGCGTGACGGCGTTTCAGCAACGTGAACAAATCGCAAACCAATAAATCGACCTTTTAGCACCCACCGCATCAGAGCTCTCAGATCTGACCTGTGACCCCAGGGCTGTAATTAAAAAAGCATAGCCATTTCCCACTAATACTAATTTCGCTATTATTTAATGATTTCGCTTTTGCACTGCGTTAAAATATCCGCAGACAGTCTAATGGGTTTAACAGACATGTCAAGCGTTTGAGTGATCTGACTCGAAAGTCGTGGGTCGTTGGAGATGGGTTTGATAAGACTAACAGCTTCAGTTAATCAATCGACTTAAGTCTTAAAAGTCTTAAAAGCTCAATTAATCAAGCTCAGTTGTACAAACACAAGCTTCTTACAGACACTTCAGAGCAAAAAAGGGTTTGAAGGTTTGGTTTTGGTAAGATTTTATTCATTTTAAGGTGTCTTGTTACACGTTACATGTCCTTACTATTACAGTAGCAATAAAAGACCCTTTAAAATAAAGCGCAATTGAGCTTTAAACTGTTTAAAAAGGTCTTTTATTCTCACTGTGGATGCATTTATTGCATTAAAATACAATAAAAGCTGTACTATTGTGAAAAAAAAAAAATTCTATTTCAATATATTTAAAAAAAATCATATTCATGTGATGCAATTGTGATTTTTCAACATCATTACTGTCACGATTTTTCAGAAATCACTCTAATATACTGATTTGATTCTCAATAAACATTACTTAGTATTTTTAGCACTATTTCAATTATTTGCGCCGCTTTATATTTTTTTGTGATTTCTGATGAATAGAAAGTTACAGCAATATACGCGAAATATAATTATTTTATTGTAATAAATATATTTACCGCCACCTTGCTGATTCATTAGTTTGTTCTGCGTATAACAGAAGTAGTTTCTTGTTTCTGCGTTTCAAGATTTATGTTTTCAGGGAAGGAAGTTTAATATTGATCTTTGTTTGTGCAGAATTAAGCGCTGAATTTGTCACACCGACGCTGGCTGGTGCTCTCAGATAATTACTCCGTTAAATAAACAGTCATGCAGTTGCGGTTCATAATAAATGTATGTGCATGTGCATGTTTTTGCAGATTACGATGTTTGGTAAAACAGTTGGAGAGAGGAGAGGCGTCTCTCGTGGACCTGAAGAAAAACCTGGAATATGCTGCCACTGTTTTGGAATCGGTTTATATCGAGGAAACAAGGTAAAGCGTGTGGGTTTTTACACTTTTACTTTACTTTCCCGCTCCCTGTTGCTTCTGTATAAAATAATATAACCACAGGCAGTCAAACTGGAATTATAAACGGGGCTTAAAAAAATGTATTGATTGCAATACAGCTATGCCGTTCCAGACTTATTGGTTTTTTCGTGCCGTTTCATGAAAGCCATCAGTTGCAAAGCAACTGCTTGGACTACGTTGTACATTTATGATGAATAATCATCTCCAAGCTGTTTTATTCTCTTCACACCCCGCTGCATTGCTCACGAAGCTGTAGCAAGGCATTATTCAGTCTTTCCGCGTCAGATGCTGATCCAGCTTTTCCACACAATCCCTTAATGGAGTCGTTGCGATGGGAAAATTGCAAAATTGGTCCAGAATCAGTCACCTCGTGCGGACAGAGGTCGATTAAATTAGCGGTTAAAGATCTGCGCGCTTCAATCCCAAGATTGTTGGATTGAGCGAGTGGCCGGTTGAAAGGGTCACGGGGTCAGAGCTGCTGCTGTGTCCTTCAGCAGGACCTTCAAAAAAAGATTTTTTAAATGTATGTAAATTTATGTCAATATTCTTAACCCTACCTAAGTGGTGATTTATTTATTCATATATTTCTTTAAAATAGCAATAACTTGGAAGTGTCGCGCAAATGCAACTGTAGATGATTATGATGGTCATATACTTTCTGCGCTATTAACCATTTAATACTATAGTTCTTTACCATTATGTGGCTGTTCAGGCCACTCTCTGGTTGAATGCGGCCGGAAAAAAAACTATTATGAAAGGAAGACTGATAGGGACTATTAAGATCTGCACATTGATTTCTTGAGAGAAATTTCTTATTTAAACACGATAAATAATTGATTCTTTTTAACTTGTGATGAATAGAATATTTCATTAAAAAGCTCAGGTACGTATTTGTCATTTAATGAAAGTTATGTAATGTTTATTTATTATGTTTTCCACACACACACACACACACACACACACACACACACACACATATATATGTTTGTTTGTGTGTGTGTGTGTGTGTGTGTGTGTGTGTATTTATATTTTTATTTATACGTATGTGTGTGTTAAGCTTGTGTGTGTGTGTATGTATATGTTTGAGTATATATATTACTGCTGTCAAACAATTGGCGTATATTTATTATGTATATGTAAATGCACACACATACAGTGTATAGTTATACTGTATATTGTATTTGTATTATATATAAATATATTTAACATAAACAATATGAACATTCTTCTTAAACGTATACATGCATGTGTGTGTGTTTATATATACGCATATATTATGTGAACAAAAACTTGAAACGATTCATTATTTGGCAAAAGTAGTGTGTGTGTGTGTGTGTGTGTGTGTGTGTGTGAGAATTACGCAAAATATAGTTTTTTTTTTATATTTGAGTTGAAATGTCACCAAGACATGTTTTCCTCAGAATAAAATCAACTTCTAAATGAATAACTGAATAAATAAATGTGGACATGAAAACACGCGTTTTTTATTCCCGCTCAATAACAGTATTTAATATCTCTGCGGGGCAATGCAGCGCTCCAGTGCCACTAATATCTTTTTATTTTGACGAGCAGAGTGAAGAATAACAGCTGTGAACATCTAGATGGCAGAAATGATGAAAGCTTATGGAATTATGTAACTGGAACGTCACTGCGGCCCGGGATTACGACAAACCCGCTCACATGCCAGACCACAGAGACCCTCTCGGTCCGGCCTGATCAGATTCATATTCGCTCCGTGATTTATGACCGTTAAATCTGTCAGAACAGCTTACGTCTGGACACGCAGATGTTTATGGCGCAGTTACTGCAAAAGAAGTTGTTAGTGGTGTAAAATCATTAAATGTCAATCCAGTGCCGTTTCAAAGCAAATGTATTTTTTTCCTTATTTACAAGGCACTTGGTATTACCGTAATTATGCGGATGAGCGATGGATTAGTCCTAAACCAGCAGGTCTTGGCTCGAGCATCAATCACAGTTTAGAATAAGTAAAAATAGTTGTTCATCCTCCTTATACGCGCGACAATTACCTGTCACAGCGTGTAAGCGGTGATGATACGTATAAAGTCTTTCCCTCCCTCCCGCTCTCTCTTTCTCTAAGGCGATTGGTCGATACCGAGGATGAGCTTAGCGATATCCAATCAGATTCCGTGCCGTCAGAGGTCCGTGATTGGCTGGCCTCCACCTTCACGCGGCAGATGGGCCTGATGCTGCGACGGACCGAAGAGAAGCCGCGATTTCGCAGCATCGTACACGCAGTGCAGGCTGGGATATTCGTGGAGAGGTGGGGTTAAACACGAAGCAGGATGCTAAAAACTCTTCCTTTATGTCAAAATGTAGTTTCGTTTTTTTTTTTACAATTTAAACAAGGTTATTATACCTTTGCCTTGTTTTTTAATGTTACAACTAGCATTGTCTAGAATGTCATTAAACTCATTTCAGTAAATCAAGAGACATAACATAGATTTTAATTTTTATATTTTTAGTTTTCATTTTTATATATATATATATATATATATATATATATATATATATATATATATATATATATATAGGTTGGTTGTTAGCTTGAGATACTTTTATATTTTTAGTTTTCATTTTTAGTGTAGTTCAAGCTTAAGCAATTTTTAATTCATGCATTTTTGATTTAAGTTTTTAGTTATTAAATATATATATATATATATATGTATAGGTTGGTTGTTAGCCGAGATACAGCTGTTTGAAAATCTAGAATCTGAGGTTACAAAAAAATACTGACCTAAATACTCGTCCAAATGAAGTTCTTAGTAATGCATATGAATGATAAAATTAAGTTTTAATATGTTTACAGTAGGAAATGTACAAAATGTCTTCATGGAACATGATCTTTACTTAACACCCATTTTATTTATTTAAAAAATATTCTACTTTAGAGTTATTTCAACGATCAATCTGACTGGTATAATATTTAAATATTCATCATTTTATTTGTAGTTATAATATCAACACTGGAAAATAAATAACATCTAGCTGTGTGCGTGCGCGTGTGTGTTTTTATTTTTAAACTATGAACACAGGCCAACATTTTCTAGTGCTCATGAATCAATCTGCTTCCTCTTCAGGTTTTTTTTCTCTTGCCAGGCAGCATTAAAGTCTTCTGTGAAATGATTATAAATCTATGTGTTGAGCTCAGAGTGAGTCAGCCTGTGCATATACATCATCCTCCTGACAAGTCTGAATAACTACAATCACTTTGCCACACTCTCTCTCTCTCTCTCATCCGTTAGCATCATTTCATTAAACTCTAATGCATTTCAGGCAACACTGCACAAATAAATTGCTTTGACAAAGCATTTCCTTAAAGAAAGTACAGGTTGTCCTCTACATTTGATGTTTTGGGGTTTTGTAGGTGAAGATTAGGGCCTTGTGTTTGGAGAGCCTGTGGTCTGCTCCGCCGCTTTCACTTGATGTTTTTATCTCGTTCAAACAGAATGTACCGGAGAACCTCTAACATGGTGGGACTGAGTTACCCTCCGTCTGTCATAACAGTGCTCAAGGTAAAACACACAGTGTTTTATCACTCAGCTTCTTTCTCTTGGTTTTGCTCTCAAAGTATCACAAAAGGCTCAGGCTACTTTTGGCCACGTGGACGAAACATACTTTTTTCCCTTTTCATGTTCGCTAACATGCGTCACAGACGACTTCCCCAGAAAGTCAAGAACATTTCCTCCATAACTCAGATGATGTACTGTGTATAATAGCATTATTTGGTGGAATTAAATTGAAAATGAAAAAAATGGCTGACTTCTTTCTCTTGACAACATTACAGCTAAATTGCAAACAATACGCAAAAATAAATAAATTCATTCATTCATTCAATCTATCATTTATTTATTAGTTCATTGTGTTATAAAATATTTTTAAATGGTATATTTAGTTATTATTAATATTTATACGAATACAATATTGTTATATCGACGTTTATTATTAAATACAATTATTTTTTCTCAAAATGAACAGAAATAATATATTTAAATAAATTGATAAAATATCATTAGAAATTTGGAATTATTGTATATTATGTATTTGATTTCATTTAGTTTTTATATAAATGTATATAATTTTATTATAATAATATGATATAATCTGTTGAAGTTTTGACTAACACACACATATATAAATGTGTGTGTGTGTGTGTATATGTATCACACAATAATGGATGATGATACAAAGCTGTACAAATCATACATATAGCCACTTATAAATAAAGGCATAATACAATGTTTCCTGCGGGGTTTTAATGTAACACTAGTTATTAGGACATAAAAGTGCCCAAAATATTATTTTTGTGTTTTTTTTTCTCCACAGCATGTGGATAAGTGGTCTTTTGATGTCTTTGCTCTGAACGAGTCGAGCGGTGACCACGCTCTCAAATTCATCTTTTATGAGCTCCTCACCCGATACGACCTCATCAGCCGCTTCAAGGTGAAAACAGCTCTTGTGAAAGTGATAGTTGAGGGCCGTATTGACTCTGTTTCTCTGACAGATCCCCGTCTCAGCGCTGGTCTCGTTTGTGGAGGCTCTGGAGGTGGGATATAGCAAACATAAAAACCCGTACCACAACCTGATACACGCCGCCGACGTCACACAGACCGTGCACTACCTGCTCCTCAAGACCGGGATGGTGGTGAGATTAAACACACCAACACAGAGAGATCACATCACAGGGCCATGGCTGCAATCAAATAGGTCAAGAGGTCACGAGATCTTTTTTTTTAATTCTTCATAAGAAAGACATTCCCATTATGCTCTGCAAAAGATCAATGAAATAATCCATCCAGGATGACAGGTGAAATTACAGAGGTGTTCATAATAAATCATATTATATATTATATATATATATATATATATATATATATATATATATATATATATATATATATATATATATATATAAAATAAATAATAAAAAAATATATATATATATATATATATATATATATATATATACACACACATATATATATATACACACACACGCATATATACAAAAACACACACACACACACACACACACATATATATATGTGTGTGTGTGTGTGTGTGTGTGTGTGTGTGATACAGTTCAATATATAAAATAAAATAATACAATTTAAGAAAGTGCAATTTTTGCAATCTTTTACTTAATATTTGTATGTTCAGTCTTTTTTAATTAATGAGATACATTTGGCAACATGCTAATGTCAGTGCAGGAGAATGTTGCTAAATTAATCTAAAGAAATAATTTTTAGATATGTCTCTGTTTTTGTTTGTGTGTTTTTTTAACAGATTTTCTTGTTTTAGATTTAAATGCTTTTTATAAAAATTAGCTTTTATTTGTAGAGTAATATATTTTTGTATAGAATTTTTTTGTTGGTTTGCTTTTGTGTATTTCTGTATAGTTTAGAGCATCTTTTATTTCAGCTGTAGTTTTTTTTTTTTTTTTTACTTCAACCTATTTTAGTATTTATTGTAGTATTTAAGAACTTTAGCCTAATTTTACTAGTTAGTTTCTAAGGCAACATTCTGTTTTTTTTTCATTTCTGTTTATATATAATTTATTTAATTTATAATTATATAAAGTTTTTCATCTAACTACCAAAACTGTTTCTATTCTTTCTAGTTGAAGTTGACAACACCAACTCATATCTTGTGTTTACAGCACAATACGACAACACTCAATCGCTGCCTTTCGTTACCTTCTCTTCACGCCGTGCTCTTGCAGCATAGACCGGGGCTTGTTGATTATAATGATCTAATATTGCGTTGTTCCACTCGCTCCCAATGCAGATACGGTGTTAATCATCTTGATAATGTTACTGTGACAACATGTCGAAGCCTGTGGGCACGAACTCATGAGTGACTGCGCAGAAAGCCAGCGGCGTAATCATTAATTCTGCTGACAAACACACACACACACACACACACCTTCAGCTTTCTAATGAACAATCAGCAGGCCAATAATAAAGCAGCAGTTCCTGAAGAGAAATCCTCTCACTGTTTACTCGTATAAGTGTCTTAACATGTCACTGACCCAAATCGCTTTATCTTCCGTCTGACTGGCCTTCGCACAATTAATGCTTGCTCACAGAGAGCCGCTTCTCTCATCACAGTGCACTTCAGCGTTTGTTCTGCACGCTCGACTCAGCGAGGTGAAACAAACTGGAGTCGTTCTAATAGGTGATTAAATATTAAGACGCAGTCCTGTGGGAATGTCCTTCAGAGCCTGTCTGTCAACAGATGTTCATTATTCCACTGCTTCTGCTCTTCTCTTACCAAGAATTAAACCGCATTTTTAATTGCCGCGAAATAAAGATTTCCACAAGTTCTCGGTCGCGTTTAAAGCACCCCTATTAAGGATTTTCGTAAATGAGCTTTCATGAAGTGCGTAACACAGCAGTGAATGAAAACATCCTGCAAAGTTTTCAGTCTGAAAGTGCACTGCGTATAAAGTTATTGTCTCTCAAAAGAAAGAGTCGACTCTGAATCATTGAAACGAGTCGTTTTGTGTTGACGTCAGTGTGAAACGTTAGCATATCGCCAGCCCACTTGTTGGTCTTTACACACTGGTCTGAATGAAAATGCTAATTCTAGGTGCCGCTTCTGGAGTTTAAAAGCTCACAAACGCCGCTTTAAATGAAACTGATCAATCACCGATTCGAAAAATAAATCATTGGGAGTCGTTGAACAAATAAGGTAAAAATAAACGCGTATTATAAGTGTTTTTTTTGACTCTGCATGCATGTCAGCCTCCCAAAACCAAAATACGAATTTTTCATAACCCATAATAGGGGCACTTTAAATAAAAACTAAATGCTAAAATTCTTTCTTCTTCTGTTTCTTCTAAAATACAAATAGATAAAAATGAGTCGTAAAGGACGAGTGTAGAGTTTAATTTTAATTTGAAATCGCAATGCTTTATTTGAGTTCTAGGCTGTTTAAATTTAATATCAACTTTGTCTCAGATTCATCTAATATTCTTAAGAAGTAAAGATGTACGTGAGTCAGTAGTTGTCATGGAGTGAAAGAATAGAAATGATCATATTTTGAGGCATTGTGTAGATCTTTTCTGAGGTCACTGGGACCAGATCAAAGATCAAATCTTAGAAGGTGGGAGTTTTAGCCATTTGCTTTCCATTTAACCCCATTGTTATGTCAGCAATGTATTATCGA